>NC_143264.1:28777331-28929296 GCF_984573655.1 Nuphar pumila
TCCTACAAAATGAGAGTTAGTACAAAATAAACAAGGAAATGGACATATATATATAATATATACAACGAAGAGACATATACATATACCAAAATGCTAAAATAGGTGTTAAATGTCATGTAACGATGGAGGTGTAACTATATGAGAAAATATATGGATGTTCAATACATGGAAATAAGAGCACATGAAGATATATGTATATATATATATAAGTATATATCTATGTATATATATATATATACATATATATATATATATACGTATACATATAGATAAATATATATATAGATATACATATATATATATATAGATATACATATATATATATATATGTATATATACATATAATGAGAAAATATGTACATACTAATGGAAATTACGTATAATAGGTAAAACCAGAAATTACAGGTATATACAGTTTCTGTAGGTGATTTCACACAACCATACTTCTCAAATTATAATGCAATTTTCAGTAAAAATGGGTATGGAGCCTCCCTATATATCCATAATGAAGCACGCCAAAGATGGTTGGGAGATCACGATTGGATATAGAGATATCCGCTCATGAATATGGCCAAATATCAAGACTGCACTCCTTCAGAAAAGGAATATGTGCAGGAAATGGGTTGTGGAAGCATCATGGGCTATTTCAAGGATATCATGAAAAGGATATGAAAAGCTTGGTGAATAGGTGAAAATGTCGTGGAAAATGATGAAATAATATGTATAATTGGTGCTGCAAATGGGGTGATATAGCAAACAAGAATTTAGCACTAAGCTAAGCAAAATTTCATAAAACCAAGGGTGATGTTCTAGCCATAGCTTCATAAAACAGGGATTTTAACAGCAAGCTAGACAAAATCTCATAAATCAAATGATGGTGTTCCAACATAACTTCATAAAACAGGAATTTGAATATCAAGCTCATAAATCAAATGATGAAGTATTTACAAGAGTAAGAGAAAAGAAAAATACATGTAATAGCAAATACTCATGAAGGGATATATATATATATATATATATATATATATATATATATATATATATATATATATATATATAAGTATATATATACATATATATATACATATATATATCCATATATACATATACACGTATACATATAGGTAGATATACAATAGATATACATATATATAGATACATATATACATATAATGAGAAGACATATATGTTTAATGGAAATTCTCCACATAATGGGTAAAACCAGAAAATATATGTATATACAGTTTCTGTAAGGAATTTTACATAGCCATATTTCCCAAATTACAACATATTTCGCAACAAAATCAGGTATGGAGTTTCCCTATACATCAATAACAAAATCTGTAAAAGATGGTCAAGAGATCATGAATGGATATTAAAATATCCATCCGTGAAAGTGGCCGAATATCAAGACTGCACTCCTGCAGAAAAGGGAATGGTATGGGTATAAAAGCATACTGTGAAAATGCTATGAAAAGCACAAGGAAAATGTGAAGATGCCACAAAAAGGGTATCCCGTGTAATGCAACAATGATTTTAACTAACATGGTTAGATTATGTTGTCCATCAGATTAACATTCAACAGTTTGAGGAGATATTTGCTATTTTGCAGTAGAAAATCAAATAACTCAATCAGGAACTTCCAGCTTTTTGACAAAGTATGCATCACTATATTATTAAATGAATGATTTTCAATTATCTACAATGAAAATCAGAAACAATGATCCTTTATTCCCTATGATCAACTTGATTTTCAGGTGGACCAACCCTTATTAACTAAATCCATGATTGTTGTTCAGCAGTGAACCGAAATTTTGGAGATAACAGAACATGATTGACAATCTTGATGATATTAAGCTATACATGGACATCAATGATATAACATCTCAAATGTATGCTAACCATGTATTATCAAAACTACCATAAACTAAACGAATTGATCTTATAAATGAGATGTGCAAGATGGCAGTGAGATTTGGCAAACAAAGAAAAAAAAAATGCAGATGGAGATTTACTAAATGATATGTATGAGAGGGTGTTACGCTAAAATGGAAAAGAGAAAATGAAATAGAAGCAAAGGAAGGGATTTCACCTTGGTTCAATAGAAGTTGCTGAAGGAGAGAGGAACAACCGTTAGAGGTGGGCCTTCTCCAAGGAAATCACAACCTTCTCAGAGAAAACGCAGACCCCTTTTGTATTGGGCCCTCTGCTATTAGATTCAAGGAAGAGGCAGCAACCGTGCGGTTTCTGCTGAAGGGCTGAAGGGAAAGATCCACACACTGGCTGGATGATGTTTTCTTTTGCAGGTGGGCTGAAGACGTGGGCTGGGCTGTGGGCACGCTGAGATGGCTGGGCGATGGGCAGCAGAGATGGTTGGACGATGGGCAGCAGAGATGGCTGGAAGCTGAAGAAGTTGAAGGCCACGTAGGCTGAGCTGAAGGGTGTGCGGCAACTTCTGATGGGTTGAAGAAAGGATGAAACACAGATGTTGGAGATGGCTCCCTCTTTTGCTGGTGGGCTGAAGTGTATGAAGCAGAAGGTCCTTCGTTGCTGGGGCTGAAGAAGGTGAAAACGCAGATCCCCCTTTCCACCTTGAAAGCCTCCTGCAAAAACCGAAAATCTCCAATTCAAATCCCCCCCTCGTGAATGCCCTGTCCCCCTTTTTTTAAAACTTTCCCTTCTCACAAGAAAACGCAGCTCTCCCTTCCGTTACAAATTTTTTTTTTTTGAAAACTTTTGAAATTTTTGTAACTGAATTTTGAAAACTCGCCGTTTTAGAAGCTGGACAAAATCTTAGGTTTTTAAAATCATTTTGAGTTTGTTGACCTAAGTCTTAGATAACTAAGCATTTTTAAAAACTGTTTCTAAAAAAAATCAATAGTGATATAATAAAAAAAAATAATGGTAATAATAAATGGGAGATGCCACCTCAGCCATCTTTAAAGTTCTTTTGAAAATAAAGCTTTATTTTGTGTTGGAAAATCTTTTATTTTCAATTGGGGTGCCACATGTGTGTGGGCCCACTAAAAAAAATGAATAAACAAATAACAATAAGAAATAAAAAAAAAGAAAGAAGAATTTGCAAATTGGTGCGATCTCCGGGTGGGTCCTGCTTGAGAATAAGAAACTTACCTGGGAGTCTGAGTATGATGCTAGTTCAAAGGCGGGTCCCGCTCCATTTATTTGAAAATGAGATAAAACATTATTTGTTTTCAAGAATTTGGAAAAATTGGTTTTTCAAGTAAAAAATATGGATAAAGTAAATGTAAAAAAAAAAAAAAAGTTTTGTAAAGAAATTTAAAATCTTTTTGCAAAAAGTTTTGAGATAAAATCTTTAAAATCAATATCCAAATATCCAGATTGTTTTTCTTGAGAAGATTTTTGTAATTCAAAGTCCTGGGGGTAAAATGGGAAAATTTGGTAATTTTGAATACCCAGGGTTTTTAAAAATCGATTTTGAAAAGTTTAAAAATCAAATCTCGATAGACAATTTTGAAAATCAGGAGTTCTGGATCTCAAAATGACATGTTGTGCAGTGAAATGATGCAAAGTATTCATGCAATGCGATGCAAAGACATGTTTCAGTGAAATGTCATTCTGAGCTCGGACTTGGAAATTCTAGCTTTTTGTCCAGAAAAGGATTTTGAAGATTTGCAATTTGAAGATGTCTCTGAACCTAAATATAGAAATTTTGAGGCTCAAGAATGAAATTTTAGACTTTCTGCAGGGTTCAATCTTGGAAAATGATCATTTTACCCTTCATTGCTTCTGAAGAACTGAAATATGATAATTAAAGGCGATGTCAATAAGGTGAGTGAAAATTTGGGGTGTTTACAGACTCCATCCCTAGTAATGGGATATTCTTTCAATTGTCTATCATATCGTCAATAATCATTTTCCTCCCAATCCAAAGTTCCCTCAGAGTCTAATCAGGACTTCATCCTGCAGAGAGCATCCACAACATTTGATGGTTCGAACAAGATCAGGAAAAAGAACAACGGCATCTCAGTACTCGTCGGCCTCAGAAGAAGAGATGGGCTCCCCGCGATCCGAGAGGAGTCAAGAGCAACAGCAAGAAGAGGATGGCATAGACCCACAGATGTATGCCATGTTCCAGAAAACGATGACCAAAATGATGAGTGAACAGGCTGGGACCAGTGCAGAGAAGAACCCATTCAGAGAGAAGTTCCACGGGCACAAGGATAAGAAGACTTCCAAGAAGCAAGTTCAGCCAGAGGAAATTTCAGATGAATCAGAATCAGAGGAAGACACCAATGAAGAATATGAGGTGCCTCCGGCATTTCAGAAACAGGGCCGAAAACAAAGGAGGAGTCGCAAATCAAAGAATCAAGTTGCAGAAGAGCTCTTGCAGACACAGTTCAAAGAAATGGCCAAAGTTGTTAAAGACCTGCAAGCTCGCGACAAGGGCAAGAAAGTCTTCACTAGCAAAGATTTTTATGATGGATTAGAAGGAGACGAAGAACTGAAAAACCTGCCCCGCAAGTTCATCAAGTTCGATGGTTCTGGTGATCCCAAAGCCCATCTCGCAATGTTCTTCGTCGAATGCTCCAAATTCAAGAGAGACAATAGGACCCTATTTCTCTGTTTTCCTCGTAGCTTAGAAGGCACTGCCGCCAAGTGGTACTCCGAGCATATCAATCCAATCGAGCTGCGAGAATTCGATAAGGTGGTCAACCTATTCATTGAGCGATTTCTGTTCAATACTGAAGCGCTCCCAACATTGAGCCATCTCTGCAATCTAAGGCAGAATGAAAATGAAAAGGCAAGGGACTTCATTCGCAGATGGAGAGAGACCTGTAACAAAATGAGGGATCCAATATCAGAAAGGCATGCTTTATCCTTGATCCTCAACAATTTTTCGCAACCTCTGACAGGATTAATCTCTACCTCACCCTCCAAGTCTTTCGTTGAACTCATTGAACGAGCTGAATGGCTCGAAATGGGAGTAGAGAATGGAGTCTATGAAGGCCTTACCATTGCAAGAAACAGTCAAGATGCCAAAAAGAAGGCTCACTTCACTTTTGCGGCCAAATCTTTCAATAATAGCAAAGGCAACAAGAATGATCATGGCAACAGTTTGGAGAGAATCAAAAGGCAAAAAGGGAAGGACATCAACAATGATAAACCTCTCCAATCCAGCCCTCAGCATCAAAAGAAAGATCAGGAAAAATCAAAGCGCAAGGACTGGAGAACTGATCGAGAATTCACCCCTCTGGATCAGACACTCGAGAGTATACTCGAGTATATGCTTGAGAAAGACCTTGTTCGGTTGCCTAAAGCCGATGATCCTCCAGCAATTATGGGCAGATTCAAAGAACAGTTTTGCAAATTTCATCGAGCAGTAGGGCATGATACAAAAAATTGCTTCGTCCTTAAGGACATTGTTCAAGACTGCATTGACAAGAAGCTCCTCGTTGAAGATGAAAAGGAGGACTAGTCATCATGACAAAAACTTTTTTTTCACAATCATTCCAGAAGATGACAATGCCAACAAATTCCCATTTCTCATTTTGCTTTTTCAAAAAGAATAATGTAATCCCATTCTCTTTCCTTGATTTTAAAGCATCAATAAAGTCATCGAATTTTTTTTAATAGCTTGGCGCCATCTTATTTGCTTCTTCTTCCTTTTCACAATGTATCTCTTGTGAGGAATAATCTTGAGGACGTTTATCAGTCAAGAAGCTTGTCGCCTTATTCATCAATTATCCTTCTCTTATTCCAAATTTTCCTCCCTAGTCACACTGGGGCATTTTTTTTTAAAATTTATCTTTACCTCAAAACATCCTGTATGCAGGCAGGATAAACCAATCTCTCATTTTGCATATATATGCACTCACTTGCATTAATTTTGCATTCATTTACATGTCATATGCATTTGCATTTGCATTTCATTTTGCATCAATTCTGCATCCATTTTTTCCCCTTCAGGTTAAGGGATAAAACCTGAATCATTTTCCATAATTCTTCAATTTCGACCTCCGGGTCATCGAATTTTTAATTACCAAAATTCTCAATTTTGACCGCCAAGTCATCCAATTTTCATTCCCCTATCAGGATAAGGGGATAATCCTGAAACTGTTCATAAAAGCAATCCAACTCTCTATAATGATCCTCGTTCTTCATTGAACTGATAGTGTTCCAAGCGAAGTGATAGTCGTTCTTCATCGAACTGATAGTGTTCCAAGTGAACTGATAGTCGTTCTTCATTGAACTGATAGTGTTCCAAGTGAACTGATAGTCGTTCTTCATCGAACTGATAGTGTTCCCAAGTGAACTGATAGTCGTTCTTCATCGAACTGATAGTGTTCCCAAGTGAACTGATAGTCGTTCTTCATCGAACTGATAGTGTTCCAAGTAGACTGATAGTGTCCCAAGTAAACTGATAGTGTTCCCAGTGAACTGATAGTCGTTCTTCATTGAACTGATAGTGTTCCAAGTGAACTGATAGTCGTTCTTCATTGAACTGATAGTGTTCCAAATAAACTGATGGTCGTTCTTCATTGAACTGATATTATTCCCAGCGATGGTTGTTCTTAATTGAACTGATATAGTTCTCAGCGAACCGATGGTCGTTCTTAATTGAACTGATATTGTTCCTAGTAAACTGATAATCGCCTCCTTTGGGGAAAGGAGAGGATAATTTCGTCACGGATGTGTGGAGCCGGACATCAAATGCTCTCTTTCACCCAGGATTTCGAGAAAACTTTGTCAATTTGTCAATCAAATTATTTGTTGATTTCAGAATTTTTATTGCATAAATATTTACCTTATTTCACCTTCAGCATTACTCCCAAGAGAGTGAAGCTTTTACGAAAAGAGATTCAAACTTCAAATTCTTTCTATTGGCCAACCAAAAGGATGAAGGATAAATCCTCAATATGGCCAGAAAAGAAGATTCAATGTTATCGAAAAGCCGTAGATGATTGATATTGATCGCAGTCAAATGGCACAGCTTTAAAGATTATTCTTGTAAAACGAGGCAGTGGAAATATCCTGAGCGCTAGAAAAAGAGAGCATTCATCCAAGCCCTGTCTCCTCAAGCTGCAATTAAATATCCGCAAAAGGTATCTCTCACCTGTCGTCAAGATGAAGGCGAATTAAGCGAGTAGACCCCGGGGCCAAAGAAGATTTGAAACATCTCCAAGATGACGAAGTTTGTGACAGATCCTTCCAGGGAAAGTCCAAAGCACTGTCAAGATGAAGGCAGATGCGATGAACCTCTCGACAATCCCTAAAAGATATTTAATTTCAACTATCATCCAAAGATCTCTAAACCCAAGAGACAATATCGTCAAAGAAGGATCGAAACATCTCCAAGTTGAAGGAGTCTGTGACGTACCCTTCCCAAAAGAGAGCAAGAGAGAAAAAGCCAGAACATCTCCAAAATGAAGGAGAATGTAGCAAAAAATTCAAGAGAGCCAAAAGAGTGCAGCAAGAGTATCATGAGAAAAGCTCCCAGGATATCAAACTGCCAAATTTATCAAGAATCCTCTTTAAATTTGTGAAATTCTATTATCAATATCCTTTCATCAACTGCTTTCATAATATCAAATTCTCTTTCCTGTTCATATCAAGGAATATGATAGCTTCCTTAAAGAAGGTCAATTGCAAGCAATTTGGATTTCAAGTCTCGATTCTACGAAGTCAATCTCGTTCGGAGGTAATGCTTCAGGTAGAAAAGAAAGAATATTTTGCAACAATGCATATCCTTTTCAAATACTTTGCATCAACAACAAAATTCTTAACATTTTGACAATGTTTTCTAGCTATCCTGACGTGAAGTGAGAGCGCGATATCCGTCCTTGATACATCCTGACACCAATTTTAAATCCCTCTTAAGGGCTTGATTTCCTTCCCTTCTTTGAGAGTGTAAGCTCTCAGATTCGCACACTTCCCTATGTCCCCACTGTCCAACCATAGACAGTCCCATTTCGGTTCGAGGTCGAACCAACAATCATTTCTCGCAAAAGGCAATTTCAAAAGCTGATTTTAGTCTCAGCAATGAGACGCCCATGATCAACCCCTTTTCAAGCTTTAGGGACCCCATTTTCCTTCCTTTTGCAAAACCCCTGTTGGATTTATTGCGCAAAATCCGAAGGTTTCATCATGGTCTCTTCTTTCGAGGATTCCATCCATTTTTCGCCCGATCAGGATAAGGGTACAAACCTGAGCCTCCTTCAATGAGGTACTCCATTTTCCGCCCGATCAGGATAAGGGTATAAACCTGAGCCTCAATCAAAGAGGTATTTCATCTCCCGCCCAATCAGGATAAGGGTACAAACCTGAGCCTCCTGCAATGAGGTACTCCATTTTCTGCCCGATCAGGATAAGGGTACAAACCTGAGCCTCATTCAAAGAGGTATTTCATGTTCCGCCCAATCAGGATAAGGGTACAAACCTGAGCCTCCTGCGATGAGGTACTCCATTTTCTGCCTGATTAGGATAAGGGTATAAACTTGAGCCTTATTCAAAGAGGTATTCCATTTTCCGCCCAATCAGGATAAGGGTACAAACCTGAGCCTCCTGCGATGAGGAACTCCATTTTCCGCCCGATCAGGATAAGGGTACAAACCTGAGCCTCATTCAAAGAGGTATTTCATGTTCCGCCCAATCAGGATAAGGGTACAAACCTGAGCCTCCTGCGATGAGGTACTCCATTTTCCGCCCAATCAGGATAAGGGTACAAACCTGAGCCTCCTACGATGAGGTACTCCATTTTCTGCCCGATCAGGATAAGGGTACAAACCTGAGCCTCATTCAAAGAGGTATTTCATGTTCCGCCCAATCAGGATAAGGGTACAAACCTGAGCCTCCTGCGATGTGGTACTCCATTTTTTGCCCGATCAGGATAAGGGTATAAACCTGAGCCTCATTCAAAGAGGTATTCCATTTTCCGCCCGATCAGAATAAGGGTGCAAACCTGAATCTCATTTTAATGAGATATTTCATACCCCAATCAGGTCAAGGGTAAAACCTGAGCTTCGTTCCATGCGAGGTATTTCTGTCCCATCCAGGTTAAGGGCAAAAACCTGAACTTCGCTCTCACTGAGCAAATCTATTTTCTCTTTATTCTCCATTTCATATCTACCATTTTCCTCGGGCTAATTTCTTCATACCTAGTCAGATCCTTCGAACTGGGGCATTTTTTTTATAGCTCAAATTTGGAGTGTTTTTCTTTGCCACTAAGCTCGACCATAAGTCGGCTTAGTAGCAAAGAGGGGCATCTGTAAACACCCCAAATTTTTACTCACTTCTTGACATTGCCTTCAATCGGCACATTTCAGTTCTCCGGAAGCAATAAAGGGCAAAATTGTCATTTTCTGAGATTGAACCTTGCAGAAAGTCCTAAATTTCATTCTTGAGTCTCAAAATTTCTATATTTAGGTTCAGAGACATCTTCAAATTGCAAAATTTCAAAATCCTCTTTTTGGACAAAAAGTTAGAATTTCCAAGTCCAAGCTTAGAGTGACATTTCATAAAACATGTATTTGAATAACATTGCATCCTTTCACTGCATAGCATGCCAGTTTGAGATCCACACTTCTGATTGTCCAAATTGTCAATCCAGATTTGATTTTTAAACTTTTCAAAATTGATTTTTAAAACCCTAAGATTTCAAAATTGCCAATCTTTCCCATTTTACCCCCAGGACTTTGAATTACAAAAATTTTCTCAAGAAAACAATCTGGATATTTGGATATTGATTTTAAAGATTTTATCTCAAAACTTTTTGCAAAAGATTTTAAATCCCTTTACAAAATTTTTTACATTTACTTTATCCATATTTTGCTCTGAAAAACCAATTTTTCCAAATTCTTGAAAATAAACAAAGTTTTATCTCGTGTTATAAAAATTTCCAAAAAAGAAGAAATTTATTTCTTCTGTCTTTATTTTCAAATAAATGGAGCGGGATTCATCCGAAGTCCATACCAATTTGCAAATTTTCTTTTTTATTTTTCTCAATATTATTCATTTTTAGTTAGTGGGCCAACACACATGTGGCACCCCATTTGAAAATAAAAGATTTTACAAAACAAAATAAAGCTTTATTTTCAAAAGGATTTTAAAAGTGGATTGAGGTGGCATTTCCATAAAAGCCTCTCATTTATTTCCTTTTTATTTTATTTGTTTTAATAATTTTTTTTTTTTTTAGAAAGAGGCAGCCTTAATGGCACAGCCGAATTTCCCTGAAGTAAAAAATTTCATTTTTACCTAAAACTTAGGTAAATGAAACAAAATTTTGGAAAAAAAGATGCACCCCTTTTTGATTTTCAAATATCGGTTTCAAAAGAATTTCAAAAACCATAACGGTGCTCTTAAAAGAAGATACGTTTTTGTAGAAAGGGGCTGAAGGTCTTTAAAGGACCCAGCCATGGATCGATGAAAGGGGAGTCGATTGAAAGAGGGGAAGTCGATTGAAAGAGGGGGAGTTGATTGAAAGAGGGGAGTCAATTGAAAGGAGGTAGCCGATTGAAAGGGGGGATTGAAATCTGGTTTTCTTTTGGGTTTTGCAGGAAAGGGCTCTGAATCGTGAGGTTGCCCAACATCATCCTTCTTTAGCCAAGCTGCAGCAAGTGGCTCCAGCACCATTGAAACAAACCCAGCAAGTGGCTGCATCTCCTTCAGCACCAGCCGCAGGTCTTCCACCACCATCCGATACTTCTTCAGCAGCAGCCGCAAGAGCACCACCATCCAACGCCTACCTTCTTTCATTCCAGCCACAGCAGGAGATCCATCCAGCAGGTTCCCCATTTTATTCAGCCCAGCTGCAGCAGAAAACTCCAAACAGGAGGCTGCCCATCCTTCATCTTACCTTCAACCCAGCAGCAAAGGATCAGCAGAGGAACGATCCTTGCTAGCTGATCATTTGACACAGGTCACTGCCTCTTCTCCATTTCCCTCCTTCAACCCAGCCAGCAGAGAACTCAACGTGTTCTCCATTTCATTCAGTCCAGCTACATCACTATTTGATTTAGGTGACCATGTTTTGTTTAAAGCTTAATGCTAAATTTCTGTTTTATGAAGCTATAGGCTGAAATTTCACCATTTGATTTAGGTGATCATGTTTTATTTAAGCTTGCTGCTAAAATTCCTGTTTTATGAAGATATGGCTGGAACATCATCATTTGGTTTTATAAGATTTTGTTTAGCTTGCTGCTAAAATTCCTGTTTTATGAAGTTATGTTGAAACATCATCATTTGATTTATGAGATTTTGTTTAGCTTGATGTTCAAATTCCTGTTTTATGAAGCTATGTTGGAACATCATCATTTAATTTATGAAATTTTGTTTAGCTTGATGTTCAAATTCCTGTTTTATGAAGTTATGTTGGAACACCATCACTTGATTTATGAGATTTTGTCTAGCTTGCTGCTAAAATTCCTGTTTTATGAAGCTATGGCTGGAACATCACCATTGGTTTTATGAGATTTTGCTTAGCTTAATGCTAAATTCTTGTTTGCTATATTGTTGTAATATCACCCCATTTGCAGCACCAATTATACATATTGTTTCATCATTTTCCACAACATTTTCACCTTTTCACTAAGCTTTTCATATCCTTTTCATGATATCCTTGAAATAGCCCATGATACTTCCACCACCCATTTCCTGCACATATTCATTTTCTGCTGCAAGTGTGCAGTCTTGATATTTGGCCATATTCATGAACGGATATCTCTATATCCAATCATGATCTCCCAACCATCTTTGGCGTGCTTTATTATGGATATATAGGGAAGTTCCATACCCATTTTTACTGGAAATTGCATTATAATTTGAGAAGTATGGTTGTGTGAAATCACCTACAGAAACTGTCTATACCTGTATTTTCTGATTTTACCCATTATATGGAATTTTCCTTTATATGTATATTTTCTCATTATAGGTATATATATATCGATATCCATTGTATATCTACCTGTATATATACGTATATATGTATATATATATATATGTATATATATATATACTTATATATATATATCCCTTCATGAGTATTTGTTATTACATATATTTTTCTTTTCTCTTACTCTTATAAATATATCTTCATTATCATATATCATTCATCATAAATTCAAGTATTTTTATATCTACTTGTATATTTTTGTTGTATATAGTATATATGTCCATTTCCTTGGTTATTTTGTACTAACTCTCATTTTGCAGGAAAATCTAGAAGATGCAGATTCCTTGGCTCCATTTCAATTTTCTTTTACTTTATGTTATGCAATGTAACAATCCAATGTAAACCTTGGAATAAGATTTACTTTTACTGCTTAGATTAGGCCGCATCTCATATAGTTTTGATTTCAGTAATATCCTGATTCTATGATGCATATATATCTCAATTTTTCAAAATTCACCGTGGATGAACACGAATGGCACGTGCACCAACTGTTAGAGAGTTGATGAACTCGGTGGAGTCCATATTTACGGCCCTAGGCGGAATATGGACGAGACCCAGATCCATCATCTCTCTACCAGTCACATTGAGCCTACACTCTTAGGCTATCTTGAAAATGCACCTCATATTTCCAATGATTTCAAAATATTGTGAATTAATTCAAATAAATCCTGAATATATTCATGGCCACAGTCAGAATATGTGAAGGATTTACTTTGGTTTAATCCACATTTTTTTAACAAATTTTTCAAAAATCTTTTCAAAAAGTGCATTCATTCATTCAAATCATCTGCATCATTCGTTTTTCTTATGATTTTCTCAAAAGATTTTCACTTCATGGAATCGATTTCTCAAGAAACTATGATGATATTCGGAGTTGGATTTTCCAAATCAAAGTTTTCCTATGATTTTCCTAGGAAATGTTATTTTCTTAAGATTCTTTTCAAAAGGAATTTTTCATCTTTCTCAAGAATCCAAGTTGATTTTCCAACATTTCAAAAGACAAGATTCTCAGGAATTCAATTTCCTAAGTTTTAAATTTCCTTCTCCAATGAATCTTTCCTATAAATTTTCTATCCTTTTCTTAAGAAAATTCTCAAAGTCTGAGTTTTCCCAACAAGTGCTTTCCTTTTTTCAAATGTTCATATTTTCTAAAGATTTCCTACAGTTTTCCTGAGATTCTCATTTCTTCATGATTTTCCAAGTCTTTCTAAGCTTTCTCAAAATTGTCCTGAGATTCTCATTTTTCTAAGTCTTTATAAACTTTCTCAAGATTTTCCCGAGATTCTCATTTCTTCATGATTTTCCAAGTCTTTCTAAGCTTTCTCAAAATTGTCTTGAGATTCTCATTTTTCTAAGTCTTTATAAACTTTCTCAAGATTTTCCCGAGATTCTCATTTCCTCATGGTTTTCCATGTCTTTCTAAGTTTTCTCAAAATTGTCCTAAGATTCTCATTTTTCTAAGTCTTTATAAACTTTCTCAAGATTTTCCCGAGATTCTCATTTCCTCATGGTTTTCCAAGTCTTTCTAAGTTTTCTCAAAATTTTCCTGAGATTCTCATTTCCTCGTGGTTTTCCAAGTCTTTATAAACTTTCTCAAGATTTTCCTGAGATTCTCCTTTCTTCAAGATTTTCTAAGTCTTTATAAACTTTCCCGAGATTTTCAAACCTTCTTCGTCTGAGTTTTTCTGAGAGATTTGATTTCCATCTTTTCCTGAGAAATGCTTTCCAACTTCAAATACTTTCTAAGCATACATCATATTTTCTAATTTACATTTCCCAAAATTCTCATAGCACATGCCTGAATTCTCTGTGCATTTAGGATAGAACACGATTTCGGTAATTTAACCAAGTCAAGCATAATTTTGGTCCTTGGTTCGATTACCCCTGTTAAAGGCGGCAGGAATGGTCGAACCTCATAACGACAGGTCGAGCCCCATCCCATGGGTTTTCCCGCAATTTTCAAAACGGAGGCGAGTATTTCAAAACAATTTCCAAAATCCGGTCAAGTTTGAATCGCGAAAGCATTTCCCTCTCTCTTCCGCAAGGAAGGGAAGGCGGGAAAATTTTTGCAACGATAACAAAAGACCAGCTCAAAAGCAGGATTTGATGAAAAGACCAACTCGAAAGCAGGATTTTGATTGTTCAACCAGCTCGAAAGCAGGATTCGTTTGTTCGACCAGCTCGAAAGCAGGATTTTTTGTTTGACCAGCTCGAAAGTAGGATTTTGATGAAAGGACCATCTCGAAAGCTGGATTTTAATTGTTCGACCAGCTCGAAAGCAAGATTTTTTTGTTCGACCAGCTCAAAAGCAGGGTTTTTTTTTTGTTCGACCAGCTCGAAAGCAGGATTTTGTTGAAGGACCAGCTCGAAAGTCGAGTTTGTTTGACCGACCAGCTCGAAAGTCGAGTTTGTTTGACCGACCAGCTTGAAAGCAGAATTTTGTTTGTTTGACCAGCTTGAAAGCAGGATTTGATTGACCGACTAGCTCGAAAGCAAGATTTTGTTTGTTCGACCAGCTCAAAAGCAGGATTTGATTGAAAAAGGTTAAAATGGTTGACATTGATGGAATTGTAACCTGAAGGCTTGAAATTGAGAAACATTGATGGAATTGTAACCCGAAGGCTTGAAAATGATAGACATTTAATGAAATTGTGATCCGAAGGCTTGACAATGATAATTTGATGACCCAAAGGTCGAATTTGGAATTAACACTTTGAAATTTTGATGAATGGTTAGTGCAAAGAATGAACCTGGGGGGCCAATTGATCAATCAACCAGACATTAGTATGAGCGCTAGGTATACCAGTACGAGCACTGGATTTTGAAAAACGTACCAATACGAGCACTGGATTTTGAAAATGCCTCAGTATGAGCACCAGGTTTTGAAATTGCACCAGTACGAGCATTGGATTTTGAAAATGTACCAGTATGAGCACTGATTTTCGAAAATACCCCGGTATGAGCATTGGGTTTTGAAATTGCACCAGTACGAGCATTGGATCTTGAAAATGTACCAGTACTGGATGTCGAAAATGCACCAGTACGAGTACTGAATTTTGAAAAACACACCAATACAAGCACTGGGTTTTGAAAATGTACCAGTACGAGCACTGGATTTTGAAAATGCACCAGTACGAGCACTGGGTTTCGAAAATGCACCGGTACGAGCACTGAGTTCTGAAGAAGAGACTAACACTCCTAAGGTATTTGGAAATTGAAGCGGGAATGACTGTCGGTGTTTCAGGATTATCCCTTATCCTGAAAGGGAAAAAAATAAAAGATTTGACAAAATTGATAAAAGTTAATGAAGAATAAAATTGATAAAAATTAATAAAGAAAAGATTTGATAAAGATTGACGAAGCATCAATAAAATTGATAAAAATTGATAAAGAATCAATAAAATTTTCAAAGAATAAAAATTGATAAAGACTCACGAAAGTGTAATGAAAAATTGGTAAAAACAATTGGTGGAAAATTGAAAGATGGTAAAAGATTTCAGGATTATCCCTTATCTTGAAGGGGAAAAAGAAATACCTCGAAGGCTGAGGTTCAGGTTAAACCTTTAACCTGAAAGGGAAAAAGAATACCCTGAAGGACGAGGTTCAGGTTTTATCCCTTAACCTGAAAGGGAAGAAGAATAAAATTTGAGGAGAACAAAATCAAGAAAGTTTGTTGAAAATTTGTTTTGCAAAAGAATTCTCACAGGTAGCATTATTGCTCCTATGAGAGGTCTTAGGATTATCCCTTAGCCTGAATGGGAACACCTCGAAGAACGAGGGTCAGGTTTACCCCTTAACCTGAGCGGGAAAAAGAATACCTTGAAGGCCGAGGTTCAGGTTTATCCCTTAATATGAAAGAAAAAAAAAAGGAATACCTCATGGGAAAGAGGCATCAAGTTTATCCCTTAACCTGAAAGGGTAAAAGAAAAAAAGAATACCTCATTGGAAAGAGACACCAAGTTTATCCCTTAACCTGAAAGGGTAAAAGAATAAAATAGAATTAACAAAAATTGAAAGAATTAAAAAATTGATAAAATTGATAAAATTAATAAAGAAGGATAAAAATTGATAAGATTGACAAAAGATTAAATGAAAATTGATAAAAATTGAGAAAAGAAAAGAGTTTATTTAAAGTGACAGGAGAATGTTCATTCGAAAAATAGACGAGAAAATCATTTTTGGGAAGAGGATCAACCGCGAGGTTGATTTTGAGGAGTGATCAGCACGAGAGCTGATCTTTTAAAGAAGAATCAACACAAGGGTTGATTTTGAAGTGATATCAACATGAGGGTTGATTTTTGAAGACAATGGTTCGAAACTGATTTTGAAAAAGGAAGATCAACGCGATGGTTGTTTTTGAAAAAGATTGGACCAGAATATTGAACTTTTGGTATTTATGATGAAGATTTTGCAGAAATTTTTAAAATTTCATAATTTTGAAAAACCCTCATAGGTAATATCATTTCTCTCATGAATGATGTAGGGATTGTCCCTCATCCTAAAGAGAATAGGAATTTAATGCGGCTTAATAGAAGCCAATGACGAAGAAGATTTTTTGAAATGAAAATACAAATTTTCAAAAATAAATGCCCCAGTGTGGCAAAAGGAAAAAGTATTTGATATCAAATATATAAAGAAAATGGACATTGCATTGATAAACTGAATTGATAACAAATATTGAAACATTTACAAGTTTTTGACCAAAAGGTCACAAAAAGACTGAGGCTGACTTGCCCCTGTAAGACAACTGAAAAGAGACAAAGCAGAAAAACTTTGGCATGGTTCGGGAAGGCTAGGTCAGGACGACTGGCTAATCTTCTTCTTCGTCTTCCACCAGAAGTTTTTTATCAATGCAGTCTTGGATGATGTTTTTGAAGACAAAGCAGTGATCGGTGTCATGACCCATTGTCTGATGGAATTTACAAAACTGATCTTTAAACCTTCCCATAGTCACAGGAGGATTTGTTACCTTGGGGAGTTTAACCATCTCTTTGGTTATCATGTACTCAAGAACTTGCTCAAGTGGTTGTTCTAAGGAGGTAAATTCACGGTCGTATCCCCAACCGTCGTGCTTCGGTCTCCCTTGGAGCTTTGATTCTAACTGAATGCTCGAGGGAGGATTGTCATTCTTATTGCTGATCCCATTCTTTTGACTGGAACAATCATCTCTGCCTGATCCGCCGGTGTGGTTCTTTCTGCCACCCCTTTTGTTTTTGCCATTGTTGTTGTTAGAGGAACTGGTAGAAAAGGTGAAGTTGGTTTTCTTTTTTACATCCTGACTTCCTCTTGCCAAGGTGATGCCGTCATAGGTTCTGTTCTCTAATCCCATTTCAAGTCATTCAACTCGCTCTATTAACTTAATGAAGAATTTAGATGGAGAAGTGGAGATCAGACCCTTCGGAGGTTGAGAGAAATTGTTCAGGATTATCGATAATGCATGCCCCTCTGATATCGAATCCTTCATCCTATTGCAGGTGGATCTCCACCTATGAATGAAATCCTTTGCCTTCTCATCGTCATTTTGCTTCAGATTGAAAAGATGGTTGAGGGTGGGCGAAGCCTCGGTATTGAAAAGGAACCTTTCGATGAACAGGTTGATAACTTTGTCAAAGTCTCGCAGTTAAATCGGGTTGATATGGTCGGCATACCATCTTGCTGCAATTCCCTCTAGACTGCGTGGAAAGCATAGGAATAGAACCCTGTTGTTTCTTCTAAACTAGTTGCATTCTACAAAAAAGGTGGCTAGATGAGCCTTGGGGTTGCCGGTCCCATCAAATTTTATAAATTTGCGAGGAAGATCCTCCCAGTTGTTATCCCCTTCTAAGCCATCATAAAAGTCTGCACTGGTGTAGGTCTTTTTGCCTTTATCCTGAGCTTGTAAGTCTTTGACTGCATGGGCTACTTCTCTCAGCTATTCGTACATCGGATCTTCTACTAGGATCTGAAACTTGGTTTTGCTTGCTAACTCGTGCCCCTCATTGATTTTCTTGGGACGATACAAGGGGTTGTGAAAATATGCCGGTTGCTCTTCCCCTGAGTCTTCCTCTGCTGACTCTGAAGTACTCTCATATTCAACTTGCTTCTTGCTGACTTTTCCCCTGATTTTGTTTTTGGAAGATATTTTCTCTGGGTTTTCCTTAGCCTGTTCAGATATCATTTTGGCCATCACCCTCTGAAACAACTTGTAAGTGGCCGGATTAATATCGCTTTCTACTTCTTAGCCCCGCTTCCTGGATGATCTGGAGGAGTTTATTTTCTCTGCTTCACTGTCGCTTTGTTGCGAAACTGTCTCCTTTTCAGTTCTTGTCTGAACCATGATGAAATATCAACGCTTTCTCCGGGAAAATGGGTGGTTCAGACTGACGAATTTTTGGGAGAAATTTTGACAAGAGAAGAATCAGGTTAAATAGAATTTGAAAAATGATATCCCATTACTAGGGATCGAGTCATCATAGAATTCGAGACAATTGTGTTGTTACTCCGTGGGGAGGAATAAACAACTGAAAATACAAAGAATGACTGCTGTTTTGAAAAAGGATATCTCTTGACAACAGAGACCTTTTTGTAGAAAGGTGAAAGAATTCTTGGAATAGAATCAGAAGATACTTGGAAAAGATAGGAGGGAAAAAGAATTTGAAAATAGATGGCAAAGAAAAAAATTGCAGGCAGGAAAAAAAGAATCTGAAGAAATCAGAAGAAAAGAAAATTACACCTGGGTTTTGAAAACAAAGAGGAATTTTTGAATAATATACCCAGGGTCTTTGGAAAATATAAGGAAATATAATACATAAATATCACAAAATTACAGTTGTACAAACAACACTCCCTAAAGCTGACTCTAAATGCAATTTTTGACATGGCTTGTAGGACCTTAATCCTAACTCTATGGTTTAGATCATCTGATTCCAATCAAGGTATGTCGATATACCCAAGCCGAAGCTCGAAGTACGTGGCATATAAAATATTTCTTCAGTTCTAAGGTAATGGCTTCCCAACATCCTTGAGCACTTACCGATATACCTCAGACTATGGCCCTTAGGTACGTGGTAGGGGGGTGTTAACCCAAATGAGTGGTCCATTTAAGAGGCTCTCTCCCAAACTATGGTTCAATGAGACAACCCAGCAACGTGAAGACCGGGACAATATAGGTAGGGATGTTTTTTAAAACATTTTCAACATGCAATAAAACTAGATGTCTCTAATGAAAGTCCTAAAGATATAGAATTTAAATGAAGATAAGCATACACTTGCATACATTGTTTACATTCAATCCCTAGAATTGAGGAGAGTTGTATTTCAGACCTAAGTCTAAGTAAGCATGCATAAATCTCCTCAATATGGTCCTACCAAACCATACTTAAATTCTATATGCATTTATGTCAGCTAGGACAGAGTCTAGGCTCCTAAGGTTTGCAATAAAATGAAGCTGACATTAGTAGAATAAAGATTTAGATAATATCAAAGTAAAGCAAAATGCACAAATTCGATCGGACAAAGACGAGTCCCATCACGATCGCCAAATCTGTGATAATCGCAAAATTTTTCCTCTTGTATTCCTTCTCTTTTCCTTTCTAACCTTTATTTCCCTTTTTGAAGGGGAAAATAAAAAACAGAAAAGAAGAGAGAAGATAAAAGAAAGAAAGAAGAGAGGAACTGTTTTGCAAAGGTCTCACTTGACCTTGATTTTGAAAATGTTTGGAAATTACTCGCCTCCGTTTTGAAATATTTGCGAGAAAAATGGAGAGACGGGATTCGCTCATCGGTATGAGGTTCGACCGTTCCTGGCACCTTTACCAGGGGTAATCGAACCAAGGATTGAATTTATGCCTTTTTCTTTGCCTAAATATCATCTAAGAATTTATTCTAAGTCTAAATGCACCAAGAATCATGCTTGTGCAATGCAAATGCAGAAATGTATGCTTCTTCTTTTTTTTTGAAAAAATAGTTTGAAAATTTGGGATTTTCCAAGTGATTCTGAAATAATGGAGTGAAAAAATGATTCAAAGGGTTGAAGTTGATTTGAAAAAGTTAGATTTTGAATCTAACTCAGAATTTCAAATAGATCTGGAATGAGAGACTTGAAATTCCAAGTCTTGGAATAATCAAAATTTTGGAAAGATAAGTCTTTAGATAAAGAGAAAAGGAATTTAGAATTGGAATTTTGAAATAAGAATGAATTTTTAAAGTCATAATGGACTTTGGATTTGGATCAATTTTCAAGAATCGATTTTGAAAAGGAATTTTTGAATTTAAAACATAAAACAAGATTTGACTTTGAATTTAGACTTAAGAAATAGATTTGAAATTGGCTTTGAGAAATGAAACTGGATTTTAAATCTGGAATAGAATTTGATCTGAAATCTAGAATCCTGGATGGATTTGAATCCAAAATCTGAATCCTCAGTCAGATTGGATTCGAAGTCCGGAATCTAAAATGGAGTTGAATTCAAAATCTAGAATCCTAAATGGAACTGGATCCGAAGTCTGAAATCCAAAATGGAGTTTGAATCCGAAATCTGGAATCCTAAATAGAATTGGATCCGAAGTCTGAAATCTAAAATGTTGTTGGATCCGAAATCTGGAATCCTAAATAGAATTGGATCCGAAGTCTGGAATCCAAAATAGGAGCTGGATCTGAAGTCTGGAATCCTAAATGGAATTGGATCCGAAGTCTGGAATCCAAGATGGAGTTGAAACCAAAACCTGGAATCCTAGATGAAGACTGGAATCCAAAAGGGAGTTGGGTTCTAAGTCTAGAATCCAAGATGGAATTGGATTTTTGATAATCCAAATTGGACTTTGAGGATGGATCTGGACTTTAGAAATCCAGATTTGAATTTAAAAGTGGGCTTTAAACTTTAGAAAAAAAATCGAATTTTGAGATTCATAATCAATCTCAAAACCTTGATTTTGAATTGAGAATCAAGACTCAATCATTGGATGGAACTTTGAAGATTTTGAAAAATAAAGAATAAACTTGATTCTAAACTTAAGTTTTGAAATTAGGAGATGAATCTGAGAATTGAACTTTGAAAATTTGATCCAAAATGCTAAATTGAATTTGAATTTAAATCCTGAAAATGAAAATGAATTTGAATTTTCAAAGTTGAATTGAATTTTGAAACTGGATTTAGATTGGAAATTGAATTTAGAATATAGGAATGAATTTGAAATATCAAAGTCAAATTGGACTTCGAAATTGAAGTTTTGAATTTTGAAATGAGATAGAAAGATGAATATAAAGATGAATTTGAATTTATAAATTTGAAGATTGATTTGAGAAATAAAGAAGGTATTTGAAGACATATCTCAAAGTCACTTGAATTTTAAAAAAGAATGAAAAGAATTTTGGAAATATGATGTAATTCTATCCTAAATGATGAATGAATTAAAAGAATTTGAATTTGAATTTGAAAAGCATATTTCATTCTTTAAATGAATTGAAATAAGATTGAAGATATAATACATTCCTGACTATGGTCATTGAATGTATTATATAATAATCTATATTTAAATTCAAATGAAGAATGAAACATATTTTGGTGCTTTTATAGAGTTTAAAATGAAATTAACTCTCAATATATCCTGACTATGGCCATTGATATATATCTTGAGTTAATTTTAAGTTAAAATCCGATAAAGGAAGAAAATATTTCGAAAATATGATGATTTTTGAAAAGGATCCAGTGTGGATCCAATGTTATTCCATAAAAGATGAAAATCCTAAGTTTTGTTCACATCTTGACTATGGCCATTGATGCAAATCATCAACTTAGGATTTAATCACCTTTTATTAGAATGGTGCATGTGCCATTCGTGTTTCCTATTCGTGAATTTTTGAAAAAAAGAGAAAATTATATGAAAACAAGCAATTTCTAGAAGATACATATGCTCATACATTCTAATCTAGGAGTTGGGAAGTAAAGTTTCTCATTTATCTCTAACTATTACAACTTGAATCGGATTTTAAAATTACAAGAGTCTCTAACTCTATGAAATAAAATAGCAATTTTTCATGCATTCTGTGCAAAACAGAGTTAGTACCAAGAGGTTTTGACAAGTAGGAGAGGAAACAAGGAAATATCATATTGAATGTGATGAGCTGCTCATGCCTAGGCCAAGAGGGATGCAATACACCATTAATACAGGTATTGGAAGAGTGTATTGGGCCTGTTACGACAATGAAGTCATACATGATACTTCAAGTACAAGGTTTTGATGATGAGCAAGTGGAATCAACTGTATTTCAGCTAAGGCTATGAAGAAATTAAAGAATTCGATGAAGAATCTTTGAAGACTAGTGTGCAAATGTTTAATTCATTAAAAAGTCTTAGATTCTTGTAAGAGCCTTACTTAGAGTGCATATTTAGGTTGCTATTTACCTAAAATGTTTTTAGAAAAATTTTCTAAAAGAAACCCCCTTGAAAATCTGTTTAGAAAACTCTTTTCTTAAGATTTCGTGTTTATTAGTCGACTAATAGACTTACCAGTCGACTAATCCTTTCGCACCATATTTTCTAAAAAGTCATTCTTGTCAAATTAGTCGACCAAAGGTTTTATCAGTCGACTGGACAGAATGTTTGTTTTCTGGAAAATTAGCAGCAGTCGACTAATGGTTTTATCAATCGACTGAACAAAACATGTGTTTTCTGAAAAATTTAGCAGTAGTCGACTAATGCTTTTATTAGTCGACTGGACAGAATGTTTTTCAGAAGATTTTAGCAGTAGTCGACTGAAAGGTTTTTAAGTTTACTGATGATATTATCAGTCGACTAATTTTTCTCTAGTCGACTAAGTTTCAAAAGTTCAGATTTTTAAACGGCTCGATTAACAGATCAGTCGACCGACGATAACTGTCAGTCTACTAATAACTAACTATTAGTCGACTAACTGATGTTTCAGTTGACTAATTTTGTCATTTTCCTGAAACTTCAAAAAAGGTGTGTCTTTTCATTTTTCAAACATTTTGATTATTCAAAATGGACTGTTTTGACACCCTTTCATACTCTCAACGTATGGAATTTTTTAACTATAAATATGAGTGCATTTTACACTCAAATTAACAAGAATTCAATCGATTTGAATCATTTACTTCTTGCTTTTCACTTCTATTCATTCAAGTATTTGTTTTCTCACTCACTTGATATTTTTACTTCAGTTTTTCACTCAAATCGTTTTGAGAGATAGTGAATTCGTGAGTAGAGTATTTCAACAACCTCAAAAGCCAATTGCATCTCATTTACATTCAAAAGAAAGGCTCATAGGTTGTATTGTAAGTTACTTATTTTCTGTAAAAAGAAGGACTCATTGGTTTAAAGGAGTTGTTTGCTTTCAGTAGGGTTGTTACTGAAAGTGGGATCGGTTTTGGTCTGTGTGATCTTGTAGTTAACAAGGTTGATAGTGGAAATCTCAAGCGGGTTTTGCTTGGGGACTGGATGTAGGTCGGAATAGACCGAACTAGGATAAAATCTTGTGTTCTTTGTGTGATTGCTTTTCAAATTGCAAAATCCTTTAATATTCCGCAGATTATTTTTAAAAGCAATATTCACCCCCCTCTAGTGCTCGTTGCCTCGATCCTAGTACACTTTCATTTGGTATCAGAGCAGGTTTGCTATTATTCTGATTTGATCATCATCTAGCATGGCAACTACCACATCTCAGCACAAAGAAGGATGCTCCTCTGTTCGTCCTCCTCTCTTTGACGGAACAAACTATGAATACTGGAAAGTGAGAATGACAATATTCTTGCAATCCATGGATCTCGATATTTGGGGAGTTGTTTCAGATAAGTACCAAACTCCATCAACTGATTTCAGCCGATGGACCGATGAAGAAAAGAAGACTGCTTCACGTAATGTCAAGGCAATGAATGCATTATATTGTGCCGTTGACAAGGTAGAGTTCAATCGCATCTCCCAATGCTCTACAACAAATGAAATCTGGCATACTCTTCTCGTGACTCATGAAGGTACGTCAAAGGTAAAGGAATCTAAAATTGTTTCTCTAGTTCATAAGATTGAATTGTTCAAAATGAAGCAAAATGAATCTATATCGGACATGGTAACTAGAATGATCGATATAACTAACACTTTGAAATCCCTTGGAAAAGAATATTCACAAGTGGATTTAGTCAGAAAAATTCTAAGGTGTTTAACTCCTGAATGGGAGAGAAAAACCACTGCTATTGAAGAAGCAAATGATCTTAACACTCTCACTCTTTAAGATTTGGTTGGTAACCTTATGGCATATGAAGTCCAACTTCAAGACAGACAAAAAGAAGAGCCCAAAAAGAAATCTCTTGCTTTTAAGGCTACTTCTGACTCAGAAAATTCAGAAGAAGATGAAGATGAAGATATTGCCCTCATCACAAGGCAATTCAGAAGATTCATAAAAAAGGGAAGATTTCAAAGAAAGGTAAAGAAAGGAGATTCTTCCAATCCCAATGAAGTCAAGTGCTTTAACTGCAAAAAGGCAAGACATATCAAGAAAGATTGTCCTTTTCTCAAAATCAAGCCCAAGGACCAATTCAAGAAGAAAAAGGCATTTCAAGCATGTTGGGATGATAGTGACTCCTCTTCCGATGAAGAATCAAATGAAGAAGTTGCTAACAAGTATTTTGTAGCACAAGAAGATTTGGTAAGTCAAATTGACTATGATGACTTGTTAGAAGCTTTCAATGATTTATATGATAAATTTAAGAGTCTAAGTTCTAAAAATAAATAGTTAAAAACTGAAAATTTAACATTTGACTCTCAAAATAAAGTGTTACTTCAAGAGATAGAAGATCTCAAGAAGGAAAACTCTTGCCAAGCATTTGAGATAAAAGAAATTGGAGTTAGAACCAATCTCTTACAAAAAGAAATATCTAGTCTAAAAGAAAAATCAAATGATCTTCTTTCCATAGTGACCAAATTCACAAATGGTCAAGAGAATTTAGAAAAACTTCTTGGTTATCAACGATGCTCGGTTAATAAAACAGGATTGGGATATAGCTTCTTTGATACTCAAAATAGACCAAACTATGTGGTGAAAAATCAAAGACATTATTCTCAACCATTTGTTCATAGAACTAAACTTTCTAGTTCTAATAGAAATGCATCTAATCATGGAAACTATTATACTTATAAGTCTAGACATGATTATTCTAGACATGATAAATTCTTTTATAGAAAGAATATTTATTATCAAAGAAAACCAAAATCCAAATGGATATGGGTTCCTAAGACTAACTCTCATGGACCCAAAAATAGAAAGGGGTCAAATGCTCTGTTTTCTAATTTTGTTGTAGGTACACAACATAAGGACCAAATGGATATTGGACAGCGGTTGTTCCAAACATATGACTGGAAGGCCAGAGTTATTTTCCAGCCTCCAAAATAAGGATAGAGGAACCGTCACCTTTGGTGACAATAATAAGGTAAAAGTAATAGGTATTGGTAATATTGGTAATATTGGTAATCCAAAATTTCCCTTGATAGAAAATATTCTTTTAGTAGATGGTTTAATGCATAATTTATTATCTATTAGTCAATTATGTGATAAAGGTTTTCATGTTTCTTTTGAAAATGATTTATGCTTAATTTCTGATTTTCAATCTAAAAAGATCATTTTTAAAGGTAAAAGAAGGAACAATGTGTATGAACTATATCTAGATGAATTACCTACTTTTAATGAAAAATGTCTTATTGTTTCAAATGAAATTCAATGGTTATGGCACAAGAGACTTGGACATGTTAACTTTAAAATTATTTCAAAGTTATCCAAGAATGATCTTGTAAGAGGCCTACCTAGAATACCATATAAGAAAGATCACTTATGTGATGCTTGCCAAAGGGGTAAACAAATCAAGAGTTCTTTTAAAGCAAAAGATATAGTTTCAACAAAACGTCCTCTTGAACTTTTACATTTAGATCTATTTAGACCATCTAGAATTCAAAGTTTGAATGGTAGCAAGTATGCTTTTGTTATAATAGATGATTATTCTCGGTTTACATGGGTGATTTTTCTAAAAAACAAAAATGATGCTTTTTCGGAATTTTCTAAACTTTGTGAAAGAATTACAAATGAAAAATCTATATCTATAATTAAAATTCGTAGTGATCATGGTGGTGAATTTGAAAATGAATCTTTTCTAAAGTTTTGTGATTTACATGGTATATCTCACAACTTTGCTTTTCTTAGAGCGGCTCCACAAAATGGAGTTGTTGAAAGAAAGAATAGAACTTTGCAAAAAGGTGCTAGAACCATGCTTCAAGATAAAAATTTACCAAAATACTTTTGGGCTGAAGCAATAAATACAACATGTTATGTTTTGAACCGTGTTCTTATTAGACCAATTTTACATAAAACATGTTTTGAATTGTATTATGATCGTATACCAAAGATCTCATATTTCAAAAATTTTGGTAGTAAATGTTTCTTGTTAAATACCAAAGATAATCTTGATAAGTTTGATTCAAAATCAAATGAATCAATATTTCTTGGATATTCTTCTAGAAGTAAAGCTTATCGTATTTTCAATTAAAGAACATCTTATATTGAAGAATCTTTACATGTTGCATTTGATGAGAATTGTGAGCAGGTTATACCTCTAAGCGAAGAAGAAGAAGCAATACTTCAAGAAGAACCCTTGATAGAGAGTACTTCTCAAGAAAATATTCCTCTTCAACCGGTTTGGAAAGAAGTTCCTTATCATCTACATGAACAAGTTATTGGTGAAATAAAGAGTGGTGTCCAAACTAGAAGGCAGTTAGAAAAATATATTGCAAATGTTGCTTTCATATCTAAATTAGAACCAAAGAATATCAATGAGGCTTGTGCTGATGAATTTTGGCTTTTGGCCAAGTCTGAAGAACTTAACCAATTTACTAGGAATGATGTTTGGGATCTAGTTGATAGACCAAAGGATCATCCAGTAATTGGAACAAGATGGGTCTTCCGAAATAAGCTGGAGGAAAATGGTGAAGTCATTCGTAACAAAGCAAGGCTAGTAGCACAAGGCTATAATCAAGAAGAACGCATAGATTTTGATGAAATCTATGCACCAGTGGCTCGATTAGAGTCAATTCGAATGATGCTTGCTTTTGCTAGTTACATGAACTTCAAGTTATATCAAATTGATGTTAAGAGTGCATTCTTAAATGGACACATCAATGAAGAAGTTTATGTAGAGCAACCTCCAGGCTTTAAAAATAAGAAATATCCAGAAAAAGTCTACAAATTGAAAAGAGCTTTGTATGGACTCAAACAAGCACCAAGAGCGTGGTATGAAAGACTACGAAATTTTCTAAAACAATCTGGTTTTTCCATTGGTCGGGTAGACTCCACTTTATTTATTAAAAATCTTAATTCAGATATTCTTGTTGTGCAAATTTATGTTGATGACATAATATTTGGTTCTACTAATGATTCTCTTTGTAAAGAATTTGCTAAAGCTATGCAGAAAGAGTTTGAAATGAGCTTGATAGGCGAATTAAACTACTTCCTTGGACTTCAAATAAAGCAAACTGAAGAAGGAATCTTCATCAATCAGGCTAAGTATACAAAAGAACTTCTCAAGAGATTTGGGATGGACTCATCGAAATCAAGAAGGAATCCTATGAGTACAACTACTTCTCTTGATAAAGATGAAAATGGTAAAAGTGTAGATACTAAGCTCTACAGAGGTATGATCGGATCTCTATTATACTTAACTGCTAGTCGACCTGATATTATGTTTAGTGTTTGTATGTGTGCAAGATTTCAAGCTAATCCAAAGGAATCTCATTTAACTGCCGTAAAACAAATTCTTTGTTATTTGAAAGATACTTCAGATTTCGGTTTGTTTTACCCAAAATCATCTTCCTTTGATTTAGTTTCATATAGTGATGCAGATTTTGCAGGAAGTAAATCTGATCGCAAGAGTACTAGTGGAACTTGTCATTTCTTAGGAAATTCTTTAGTCTCTTGGTTTAGTAAAAAGCAAAATTCAGTGTCACTCTCAACAACTGAAGCAAAATATATAGCGGCTAGTTTAGCATGTTCACAAGTACTATGGATGAAACAAACCTTAAAAGATTTTGGTGTGAATTACTCCACAACAACTATTTATTTTGATAACACTAGTGCTATCAATCTTTCAAAAATTCCTGTTCAGCACTCAAGAACTAAGCATATTGAAGTTAGACATCATTTCTTAAGAGATCATGTGTTAAAAGGAGATATTTTGTTAAATTTTATTTCCACTAAAGAACAACATGCCGATATCTTCACTAAACCTCTTAAAAATGAAGATTTTATGAGAATTAGGCGAGAACTAGGTATTTGCTCGTTTTTGGATTTATAAAAATGCTAATTTTTGAACAATATCTCAAAATCGCACTATATTAGTCGACCGATAAAAATTTAGTCGACTGATGCTTTAAAATTTTTAGAATGTATCGCACCATATTAGTCGACCGATATATTTCTAGTCGACTGATGTTTTTAGAATAAGTCGCACATTCTTAGTCGACCGATAAAGTTTAGTCGACTAAAATTTTTTAAAATTTTAAATGAAGGGACCCGATACCCCTTGGATTTTTTTTAACACCTATTTTTTTTTTAAAAAAAATAGGCATCGTTTCATTTTCACACCTTTTCGTTTTTATTTTAAAGGAACGAAACCCTTAAAACAAAAACCCCTTTTTGGTCTCTTTCCTCTCTCTCTTCCGAAAAACCCTTAGAGTGTCGTTTGATCTTCGCCGGGATTTTCTTGTCGTGACAAGGAGACGCTGGAATATTTTGGCCGTGATCTTAAAACGTCGGAATCCTCTTGCAGTAACTGGCGCATCTTCAAAACACGCCGGAACACTCATGCCGTGACGGTGTATCTTCAGCCATTGCCGGAATCCCCTTGTGGCAGCCTTCACACTCGCCGTCAGCCACCGTATCTTCCTTCGTTTCTGAATGTCGGACAACATTTTCCCCTTGCCGGACGTCATTTGGAAGCCGACATTTTTTTATGAGATATTCAATGTGATTTTGAGGCTTGCGGGCCAGTCGAGCGAACCCAATAACGAATACTGGAAAGGGTACTTGGATCCGAACTTTGACGTGATTCAATGATCTGACCCGGTTCACGAGGCCAAGTAAGGAAACCCGATGGTTTCGAGATGATAGCGTGAGATCCGAAGCACATTTAAAGTAAGCGAGTGCAAGTTTAAAACCAACGGGTGAAAAATCCACTTGAAAATGGAAGAAATCCATCAACAAGGAAAAATGTCCCATTGTGACATAAAGAGAATTTTCTGCAAAAGTAAACACCAAGTGATGGTGTGGTGTTGTGGTAGGACACACGGTGTGTGATACCCCCACCCAAGTTCAAAACCCCCTGTGCACAAATTATTTTTTTACAAGAAAGTGATGACTTCTACCTTGGTGAAAAGGGTAAAAACGTGGGATTAAGTTAAGCCTAAATTTTTGGCTTTTTCATCTAACTCTACCAAGGATTGAGGAGAATCCCATGTGACATGGAAGAGGGGTACCCATAAAGCAACCTTGGAAAAACACTTTGCTAAAAAGGTAAAAGGGGCAATCTTGGAAGTTTCTAAACAAACCACACAAAACGTGGGGCTGGAGGTTAGTGTTACGATAATGAAGCCATACATGATATTTCAAGTACAAGGTTTTGATGATGAGCAAGTGGAATCAACTGCATTTTAGCTAAGGCTATGAAGAAATTGAAGAATTCAGTGAAGAATCCTTGAAGACTAGTGTGCAAATGTTTAATTCATTAAAAGTCTTAGATTCTTGTAAGAGCCTTACTTAGAGTGCATATTTAGGTTGCATTTCACCTTAAAGTCTTTAGAAAAACTTTTCTAAAAGAAAATCTTTTGAAATTTTTTTTAGAAAACTCTTTTCTTAAATTTTCATGTTTATTAGTCGACCAATAGACTTATCAGTCGACTAATCCTTTCGCGCCATATTTTCTAAAAAGTCATTCTTGTCAAATTAGTCGACCGAAGGTTTTATCAGTCGACTGGACAGAATGTCTGTTTTCTGGAAAATTAGCAGCAGTCGACTAATGATTTTTCAGTCGACTGAACAGAACATGTGTATTCTGAAAAATTTAGCAGCAGTCGACTAATGCTTTTTATCAGTCGACCGAACAGAATGTTTGTTTTTCAGAAGTTTTTAGCAGCAGTCGACTAAAAGGTTTTTCAGTCTACTGATGATATTATCAGTCGACTAACTTTTCTCCAGTCGACTAAGTTTCAAAAGTTCATATTTTTAAATGGCTCGATTAACAGATCAGTCGACCGACGATAACTGTCAGTCTACTAATAACTAACTATTAGTCGACTAACTGATGTTTCAGTCGACTAATTTTGCCGTTTTCCTGAAACTTCAAAAAGGCGTGTCTTTTCATTTTTCAAACGTTTTGATCGTTCGAAATGGACCGTTTTGACACCCTTTCATACTCTCAACGTATGGAATCTTTTAACTATAAATATGAGTGCATTTTACACTCAAAAACAACAATTCAATCGATTTGAATCTTGCTTTTCACTCTTATTCAGTCAAGTATTTGTTTTCTTACTCACGTGATATTTTCACTTCAGTTTTTCACTCAAATCACTTTGAGAGATAGTGAATTCGTGAGTAGAGTGTTTCAACAACCTCAAAAGCCAATTGCATCTCATTTGCATTCAAAAGGAAGGCTCATAGGTTGTATTGTAAGTTATTATTTCTTTTGTGTAAAAAGAAGGACTCCTTGGTGTAAAGGAGTTGTTTGCTTTCAGTGGGATTGTTACTGAAAGTGGGACCGGTTATGGTCTGTGTGATCTTGTAGTTTACAAGGTTGATAGTGGAAAATCTCAAGCGGGTTTTGCTTGGGGACTGGATGTAGGTCGGGTTTGACCGAACCAGGATAAAATCTCGTGTTCTTTGTGTGTTTGCTTTGAGATTTGCAAAATCCTTCAATATTCCGCAGAAAGTTTTAAAAGCACTATTCACCCCCCCTCTAGTGCTCGTTGCCTCAATCCTAGTGCACTTTCATTTGGTATCAGAGCACAGGTTTGCTATTACTTTGATTTGACCATCATCTAGCATGGCAACTACAACATCTCAGCACAAAGAAGGAAGCTCCTCTGTTCGTCCTCCTCTCTTCGATGGAACAAACTATGGATACTGGAAAGTAAGAATGACAATATTCCTGTAATCCATGGATCTCGATATCTGGAGAGTTGTTTCAGAAAAGTACCAAACTCCATCAACTGATTTCAGCCGATGGACCGATGATGAAAAGAAGACTGCTTCACTTAATGCCAAGGCAATGAATGCCTTATATTGTGGCGTTGACAAGGTAGAGTTCAATCGCATCTCTCAATGCTCTACAGCTAATGAAATCTGGCATACTCTTCTCGTAACACACGAAGGTACGTCAAAGGTAAAGGAATCTAAAATTGCTTCTTTAGTTCATAAATTTCAATTGTTCAAAATGAAGCAAAATGAATCTATATCGGACATGGTAACTAGAATGACCGATATAACTAACACTTTGAAATCCCTTGGAAAAGAATATTCACAAGTGGATTTAGTCAGAAAAATTCTAAGGTGTTTAACTCCTGAATGAGAGAGAAAAACCACTGCTATTGAAGAAGCAAATGATCTCAATACTCTCACTCTTGAAGACTTAGTTGGTAACCTAATGGCATATGAGGTCCAACTTCAAGACAGACAAGAAGAAGAGCCTAAAAAGAAATCTCTTGCTTTTAAGGCTACTTCTGACTCAGAAGATTCTGAAGAAGATGAAGATGAAGATATTGCCCTCATCACAAGGCAATTCAGAAGATTCATCAAAAAGGGAAGATTTCAAAGAAAGGCAAAGAAAGCAGATTCTTCCATTCCCAATGAAGTAAAGTGCTTTAACTGCAAAAAGGCAGGACATATCAAGAAAGATTGTCCTCTTCTCAAATTCAAGCCCAAGGACCAATTCAAGAAGAAAAAGGCATTTCAAGCCTGTTGGGATGATAGTGACTCCTCTTCCGATGAAGAATCAAATGAAGAAGTCGCCAACATGTGTTTTGTAGCACAAGAAGATTCGGTAAGTCAAATTGACTATGATGAGTTATTTGAAGCATTTAATGATTTATATGCTAAATTTAAGAGTCTTAGTTCTAAAAATAAAGAGTTAAAAACTGAAAATTTAACTCTTGACTCTCAAAATAAAGTGTTACTTCAAGAAATAGAAGATCTCAAGAAGGAAAATTCTTGCCAAGCACTTGAGATAAAAGAAATTGGAGTTAGAACCAATCTCTTACAAAATGAAATATTTAGTCTTAAAGAAAAGTCAAATGATCTTCTTTCTATAGTGACCAAATTCACAAATGGTCAAGAGAATCTAGAAAAACTTCTTGGTTCTCAAAGATGCTCGGTTAATAAAACCAGATTGGGATATAGCTTCTTTGATACTCAAAATAGACCAAACTATGTGGTGAAAAATCAAAGACATTATTCTCAACCTTTTGTTCATAAAACTAAACTTTCTAGTTCTAATAGAAATGCATCTAGAAATGATTATTCTAGAAATGTTTATTCTAAATTCTTTTATAGAAAAAATATTTATTATCAAAGGAAACCAAAATCCAAATGGATATGGGTTCCTAAGACTAACTCTCATGGACCCGAAAATAGAAAGGGGTCAAATGCTCTGTTTTCTGATTTTGTTGTAGGTACACAACATAAGGAGCAAATGGATATTGGACAACGGCTGTTCCAAACATATGACTGGAAGGCCGGAGTTATTTTCCACCCTCCAAAATAAGGATGGAGGAACCGTCACCTTTGGTGACAATAACAAGGGAAAAGTGATAGGTATTGGTAATATTGGTAATCCAAAATTTCCCTTGATAGAAAATGTTCTTTTAGTGGATGGTTTAATGCATAATTTAATATCTATTAGTCAATTATGTGATAAAGGTTTTCATGTTTCTTTTGAAAATGATTTATGCTTAATTTCTGATTTTCAATCTAAAAAGATCATTTTTAAAGGTAAAAGAAGAAACAATGTGTATGAACTATATCTAGATGAATTACCCTCTTTTAATGAAAAATGTCTTATTGTTTCAAATGAAATTCAATGGTTATGGCACAAGAGACTTGGACATGTTAATTTTAAAATTATTTCAAAATTATCCAAGAATGATCTTGTAAGAGGCCTACCTAGAATACCATATAAAAAGGATCACTTATGTGATGCTTGTTAAAAGGGTAAACAAATTAAGAGTTCTTTTAAAGCTAAAGATATATGATCATGCATATAATTCAGGGTTTATTAACATTTAAATATGCATGATTTTATGAAATAATGTTTCAAAAACCCAATTTTATGTTAGTTTTTGAGTAAATGTGCTATAATGATTTAAAAATAGAAAATGCATGAAAAATAGTTTTATTTTTTACATTTTTATACATATTTTAGTTTTTGTTATAAGTAGTTTAGTTTTAGTTTGCAATTAAAAATGAAATAAAAAAATATAGAAAAATGTTTTTTCATTTTAAGTGTTTGTTTTGTTTAGAAAAGAAAAATTAGTAGAATAGTTTTTTTTAGTTTCTTTATAAATAAGTTTTGATTTTTGAAAACTTTATAATAAACTAGTTTACATAGTTTTTGTTTTTTGTGAATTGAAAAAAAATATATAAAATAACCAACCCGTTTACACGGTTTGGGTTTCTTGGAAAAAAATTGAGAAAATAATAAATAAACCGGCTGAACCGGTTTGAATTTTAAAAAAATAAATAAACAAACCGGCTTGAACCGGTTTGCATCTGTTACAAACCGATTCAAACCGGTATGTTGTTTTTAAAACCCCAAAAGCAGAAAAAAATCGGGCGCCTCCTTCACACGGCTGAAGCTTCCCCTTTTCCCCTCTTTCCCTCTATTCTCTTTCTTCTCTCCTTCTTCCACCATCGCCGGTGGCTACACTCCTTCCCTACCTTCCCTTTCTTCCTCTTTCTCAGTCAATGTCCGGCAGCCGGCGGTGGTGCAGATTTCTGTCCGGTGACAGCACGGTGGAGGTCGCCGCCAACACCTCTTCCCTCAGGTTCACGGTGAGTGCTGAGATTTTCTTCCTCTGATTCTTCTTCTTCTCCTTCAGATCTTCTTCTTCTTCCTCTTCTTCTTCCGATTCAGATCTTCCTTTTCTTCTTCTTCTGATCGGATTCTTCTTCTTCCTCTTCTTCTTCCGATATTTCTATTTCTTCTTCAGCTTCCTCTTCTTCTTCCTCCGATTATTCTTCTTCTGCTTCTTATTCCAATTTTGCATCTTCTTCTTCTTCTTCCACATTCATCATTTTCTTCTTCTCTTGTTTTCGTTAGTTAGTTCTTTTCAATCGATTATGTTTTGTTACTTAAAAACAAAAGAAAAATCGGTGTAATTGTTCTTGTGTTAGTATGTTTACAGAAAAATGAAAAAAATAATCGATCGCATGTATGTGTAAATACATGTTTCTTATTGAAAAATAACCATCAGATATGTAGCATCTTTTAATTTTTGTAATTTCTTAGTAGAATCCTGTTTGATCATCGTAATTTTTTTTAGCATTTGATTTTCTGTTATTCATTTTTTGATTTTCTGCAATTTCTGATTTCTCGTAATTCTGAGTTCTTTGTTCTTGTTGCTTTTAGTGTTTCTTCCCTTCATTTCCTGTTTTTCAGTCATTGCATGTCTGGTTGTCTGAATAATTTCTGTTGTTGCATATACTGTTTGTCATTCATTGCATTGATATTTTCCAGAATTTCTGTTTTGCATTTTACTAAGTCTTGTTGTCTGAGTTACTGAATTTCTGTTGTTTTTTTTATAAATTCCTGTTGATTACCTGTAATGTAGATCGGTTAATTGTTGTTTGTTGTTTTGTATTATTTCAGCATGTTAAACCTTTCATTTTATTTTTTTAGTTTTAATATAGATTTCATTTTACTGTTTTAGCTTTTGCACTGCATTGCATCTAGGTTCTTGAGTTGATTACATATAGTATAGTTGCTTTATAAAGTTTCATCATATCTTAGATCTTTGGTCAGTTCTAGCTCTTGTACTGCTCGTGTTCATTTGAATTGTGCAGGATAGCACAGACTGGAGCGGAAGCGATTACGTGACACGAAGTACGAAGAGTAGAAGCTTCTTTTTACTTTTCAGTTTAGAATTAGAATTTGATTCTGGGTTTGTAAATATTGCACTTTACGCCCTCTGCGAAGGGTATTCATTTGTTGTAATAGCTAGTTGTTTTTACTTTTCTTAGAACATTTTACATTTCAATAATTCGGCAATAAAGAATAGTTTAGATTTGTGTACTTGAATACGAAATATCCTCGTTCCCTGAGTTCGACCCGGTCTCATCCACTAGTGAGAACCGGTTTTTATTATTTGATGTCTGGTTTTCACATGTTTTTCATATAAAAATCTTTTCAAAATTACAACGATTTAAAAGAAGACATCAAATTTTTGGCGCCGTTGCCGGAGAACGGTGTAATATTAAGTATTCGCTTTATTGCCTAGTGTTTGTGTTGCATTTAGGGTTAGAACCACGTATGTGCATATCTTAGAGACAAGCTTACTTTTCTGCACAGCCCACCTATTAGGATTCCCTTAGAGGTGACTGTGTACGATTGGTACCGTACACATAGATTTTATATTTCTTATGCATAATCTCTGTTATGTGTACCTGCGTGGTGTTTGTTTAGTTTTTGTTGTTTTTAGTTCACTCGTTTTGTGGTTTGCGTGGTTTGGCCGCTTAGTGCGTTAGTTAGGTAGAAAACCCAAAGTTAGGACGTGTGCTACACCGGTCTACTCTAAGGTGTACGCAATGGCTGACGATCATCAATTGATCTGTCCTTTGAGGGAGTACTTCATGCCAAATACGTATACTCCCACCTCCTGCATCACGAGACCTGATGTAGGAGCGAGCCATTTTGAGATTAAGGCCAGTGTGATTCAAATGTTACCTTCGTTTTATGGCCTTAGCAATGAGGACCCATATCGTCATCTCGACGAATTCCTTGAGATTTGCTCTACTGTGCGAATCAATAACTTTGGAGATGATGCTATGCGGTTGACTTTGTTTCCGTTCTCCCTCAAAGATAAAGCCAAGTACTGGTTAAAATCTCTTGAGACAGTTCGTATTACTACTTGGGAAGGAATGCAAAAAGAATTTTTAAAAAAATATTTCCCAATTAGTAAAACAAATCAGTTTCGTAAAGCTATAACCAGTTTCTCTCAAATTGAGGGAGAACAATTTCACGAGTCTTGGGAGAGATTGAAAGATCTTCTCCGCAAGTGTCCCCATCACCAGGTGCCTCGTTGGCAGTTGGTGCAGTATTTTTATGACGGGCTTACTGAAAAGCATCGTCAAATGGTTGATTCGTCTTGTGGGGGCACTTTTATGCTCAAGAGTGAGGACGAGGCATGGTCTCTATTCGAGACCTTGAGTGAAAACACGATGCATCATACCTTGTCTTCACGGCTCGATAGGACTACATCTCTGTCTAGTGGTCCTAGGAAAGTTGGGATTTCCGAAGTTGGGTCTGAATTAGAATTGCGTACCAAGGTTGACCAGTTGACTAGGAAGTTAGATCAATTCCTAGCCAATTCTTCGAGAAATCCAATAGAAAGAGTGTGCGAGATATGTGCTAGCCCTGCACACTGTGTTGCGGATTGTTCGGCAGCGCCATTATATCCTGAATTCGTTCAGGAGCAGGTGAATGCTGCCCAAGGTTTTGCTAGACCCATGCCTGATTCGTTTACATCATAATATAACCCAGGTTGGCGAAACCAGTCTATTTCTCCATCCCATCAGCCCTCCCAGACACAGTATAGACCCAGTAACCCTTCACAAGGTTACTCACATCCTATATTTCCACAGGTTCATCCCCAGTATTGTCTACCTTCACCTCAGGAGCCCATTCCAAGTTCATCATTTCAAGAGAAGATGTTAGAAGCCTTTTCTGATATCAAGGCCACTCTTTGTTCCCATACGCAGTCAATAGCCAAGCTAGAGACTCAAATGGGACAATTAGCTTAGACATTGAGTAGACAAAGTCAGGGGAACCTTCATAGTCAATCTGTTGTCCCTAAGGGAGAGGATTCCATGTCATTTGACTTACAACCCACTGATTCACATCATGAGCAAGTCAAATCTATTACATCCCTTCAGTATGGGAAGGCGTGTCACTCCACTCAGGAATCGACTCATGAGCCCCATATCACTTCTACTGACGAGTAGATTTCCATATTACCTCAGCAGAAGGGGCAAGGCCCTCAGTTGTTACAGTCTTCATATAAAGCCCCATTTTCTCAGCCTTTAGGATCACCAATTTTTAGTAAGCAAGAGGTACAGATGCAGAAGGTGCTTGATCAAGTCAAGCCTGATCATATTCACCACTTGTCTGAAGTTGCATTCATTGGTACTCGATCGGTCCTAGACTCTCGATTCTTGACCAGTCTCTCAGATGAGACTAATCTCCGTTCTTCATGTCAAGAGAGTTTTGATACTACAGTTAGAGGTAGACGGGATGGAAACACAGTGCGTAGTGTCACAGATGACACTCTTTTCTTCATAGAGCCCGGTTGAGTCTGACTTCATGTCCATTGATCTCATGGACGATGACGGTTTTTTCAGGGATCCGTCTGGCTGGGGACGTGAAACTTAGCGCTTTATGGGAGGCAACCCATATCTTGTATATTATTAGATTTGCTAAGAATTTATAGATTTTATTTTGTTTTTACTTTTTCATGACTTTTTCATGTTGTTTTTGTTTCATTCATGAGTTTTATGTTTTGTCATGTATACATTGCATTCATTACATTCATAGATAGTGCATTTTTAATTCATGTCAGGTCATTCTACTCGTTTCCCTCATTTATTTCTCTCATGTGCATTCACTTAGTTTCATTCAAGCATGGGGGAATGCCACTGGGACAGTGTCATTCAAGCATGGGGGAGGGTGTAGAGTGCACACCTTGATATTTATGTTTACGTTCTTGCACATGTTTACACATCTCTCATAAAAAGTAGATTTTTAAAGAAAGAGTTTGAACTTATATGAATGTTATTTCAAATCTGATGTTTTTAGAGGATTTTTAAGCCCCACGAAATTTTTTTTCTGACATGGATCTAAAAATTATGGTTGTTTATGCGGATTTCGAGGAAATGATGATAGATACATGTTAAAGTTTATTTTGAATCATAAATATGAATATGCACAGTTTTATTTTTGAAAAACTAAGCAAATGAACAAAAGCATAAAAAATGAGCTCAAAAGAAAAAATATAGCATGTGTTAGGTTGTTTGGATAATTTCACAATCCTTAGTAGATGGAACTTAGATGTAAGTTGAAACTTTTAATTCCATTTTGGAAAAGGAGAGTGGAAAACTTCATGATCCTAAGTAACTGAGAACAGATACAAGTTGAAATGTTTGACTCTCATGTTATAAGGGTGAATGAAGGAAGTCACTTTTATGTCTTAGTTGATATCTTTTGATATGTATTGAAAAAAAGTATAAAAGATATTGACATTGCACAAGGCACAAAAGCAGACCACACACAAGCTATATGAGAAAAATAAGTGCGCAAAAAGAAAAAGCGTGAAAAAAAAAAGAGATAAAAGAGCTTAAAAAGAAAGAAAAGTTCAATGCTTAGAAGTGTGATTGAGAAAACCTGTACAGAAAACATATGAGTGAGGATAAGTAAATAATAATATGTTTTTATTGGATTTTCTAAGAATAAAACATAAATAATTGTGATATTTAGAAAAGTGAAAGAAATTCTTTTTCTGTGGTGGTACATAAAAAAACTCTAATTATATTTTGATTTTGAAATAATAGGAAATATTTGTGAAAACAAAGTCTTTAATTACCTACTGCTTGTGAGGATGTGTAAGATTATGCATACATGACAGAGATGTTTGTGGGTAGCATCACTGCAAACCCTCACGAGACCTTACTCATCCACTGGGGTAACCCAGGGGTTGAAAGGGCTTGTTGCATGAGCTAAATGCAACCGTGATTCCTACGAAAGTGAGTTAGGTGATAGTTTGATTTCTTGCATTTTTCTAGTTTGCTCGAAGACTAGCAAAACATAAGCATGGGGGTATTTGATCATGCATATAATTCAGGGTTTATTAACATTTAAATATGCATGATTTTATGAAATAATGTTTCAAAAACCCAATTTTATGTTAGTTTTTGAGTAAATGTGCTATAATGATTTAAAAATAGAAAATGCATGAAAAATAGTTTTATTTTTTACATTTTTATACATATTTTAGTTTTTGTTATAAGTAGTTTAGTTTTAGTTTGCAATTAAAAATGAAATAAAAAAATATAGAAAAATGTTTTTTCATTTTAAGTGTTTGTTTTGTTTAGAAAAGAAAAATTAGTAGAATAGTTTTTTTTAGTTTCTTTATAAATAAGTTTTGATTTTTGAAAACTTTATAATAAACTAGTTTACATAGTTTTTGTTTTTTTTTAATTGAAAAAAAATATATAAAATAACCAACCCGTTTACACGGTTTGGGTTTCTTGGAAAAAAATTGAGAAAATAATAAATAAACCGGCTGAACCGGTTTGAATTTTAAAAAATAAATAAACAAACCGGCTTGAACCGGTTTGCATCTGTTACAAACCGGTTCAAACCGGTATGTTGTTTTTAAAACCCCAAAAGCAGAAAAAAATCGGGCGCCTCCTTCACACGGCTGAAGCTTCCCCTTTTCCCCTCTTTCCCTCTATTCTCTTTCTTCTCTCCTTCTTCCACCATCGCCGGTGGCTACACTCCTTCCCTACCTTCCCTTTCTTCCTCTTTCTCAGTCAATGTCCGGCAGCCGGCGGTGGTGCAGATTTCTGTCCGGTGACAGCAAGGTGGAGGTCGCCGCCAACACCTCTTCCCTCAGGTTCACGGTGAGTGCTGAGATTTTCTTCCTCTTCTTCCTCTGATTCTTCTTCTTCTCCTTCAGATCTTCTTCTTCTTCTTCTTCTTCTTCTTCCGATTCAGATCTTCCTTTTCTTCTTCTTCTGATCGGATTCTTCTTCTTCCTCTTCTTCCGATATTTCTATTTCTTCTTCAGCTTCCTCTTCTTCTTCCTCCGATTATTCTTCTTCTGCTTCTTATTCCAATTCTGCATCTTCTTCTTCTTCTTCCACATTCATCATTTTCTTCTTCTCTTGTTTTCGTTAGTTAGTTCTTTTCAATCGATTATGTTTTGTTACTTAAAAACAAAAGAAAAATCGGTCTAATTGTTCTTGTGTTAGTATGTTTACAGAAAAATGAAAAAAATAATCGATCGCATGTCTGTGTAAATACATGTTTCTTATTGAAAAATAACCATCAGATATGTAGCATCTTTTAATTTTTGTAATTTCTTAGTAGAATCCTGTTTGATCATCGTAATTTTTTTAGCATTTGATTTTCTGTTATTCATTTTTTGATTTTCTGCAATTTCTGATTTCTCGTAATTCTGAGTTCTTTGTTCTTGTTGCTTTTAGTGTTTCTTCCCTTCATTTCCTGTTTTTCAGTCATTGCATGTCTGGTTGTCTGAATAATTTCTGTTGTTGCATATACTGTTTGTCATTCATTGCATTGATATTTTCCAGAATTTCTGTTTTGCATTTTACTAAGTCTTGTTGTCTGAGTTACTGAATTTCTGTTGTTTTTTTTATAAATTCCTGTTGATTACCTGTAATGTAGATCGGTTAATTGTTGTTTGTTGTTTTGTATTATTTCAGCATGTTAAACCTTTCATTTTATTTTTTTAGTTTTAATATAGATTTCATTTTACTGTTTTAGCTTTTGCACTGCATTGCATCTAGGTTCTTGAGTTGATTACATATAGTATAGTTGCTTTATAAAGTTTCATCATATCTTAGATCTTTGGTCAGTTCTAGCTCTTGTACTGCTCGTGTTCATTTGAATTGTGCAGGATAGCACAGACTGGAGCGGAAGCGATTACGTGACACGAAGTACGAAGAGTAGAAGCTTCTTTTTACTTTTCAGTTTAGAATTAGGAATTTGATTCTGGGTTTGTAAATATTGCACTTTACGCCCTCTGCGAAGGGTATTCATTTGTTGTAATAGCTAGTTGTTTTTACTTTTCTTAGAACATTTTACATTTCAATAATTCGGCAATAAAGAATAGTTTAGATTTGTGTACTTGAATACGAAATATCCCCGTTCCCTGAGTTCGACCCGGTCTCATCCACTAGTGAGAACCGGTTTTTATTATTTGATGTCTGGTTTTCACATGTTTTTCATATAAAAATCTTTTCAAAATTACAACGATTTAAAAGAAGACATCAATATAGTTTCAACAAAACGTCCTCTTGAACTTTTACATTTAGATCTATTTGGACCATCTAGAATTCAAAGTTTGAATGGTAGCAAGTATGCTTTTGTTATAGTAGATGATTATTCTCGGTTTACATGAGTGATTTTTCTAAAAAGCAAAAATGATGCTTTTTCAGAATTTTCTAAACTTTGTAGAAGAATTACAAATGAAAAATCTACATCTATTATTAAAATTCGTAGTGATCATGGTGGTGAATTTGAAAATGAATCTTTTCTAAAGTTTTGTGATTTACATGGTATATCTCACAACTTTGCTTTTCCTAGAGCGGCTCCACAAAATGGAGTTGTTGAAAGAAGGAATAGAACTTTGCAAGAATGTGCTAGAACCATGCTTCAAGATAAAAATTTACCAAAATATTTTTGGGCTGAAGCAATTAATACAACATGTTATGTCTTAAATCGTGTTCTTATTCGACCAATTTTACATAAAACATGTTTTGAATTGTATTATGATCGTATACCAAAGATCTCATATTTCAAATTTTTTGGTAGTAAATGTTTCTTGTTAAATACCAAAGATAATCTTGATAAGTTTGATTCAAAATCAGATGAATCAATATTTCTTGGATATTCTTCTAGAAGTAAAGCATATCGTATTTTCAATAAAAGAACATCTTGTATTGAAGAATCTCTACATGTTGCATTTGATGAGAATTGTGAGCAGGTTATACCTCTAAGCGAAGAAGAAGAAGCAATACTTCAAGAAGAACCCTTGATAGAGAGTACTTCTCAAGAAAATATTCCTCTTCAACCGGTTTGGAAAGAAGTTCCTTATCATCTACATGAACAAGTTATTGGTGAAATAAAGAGTGGTGTCCAAACTAGAAGGCAGTTAGAAAAATATATTGCAAATGTTGCTTTCATATCTAAATTAGAACCAAAGAATATCAATGAGGCATGTGATGATGAATTTTGGCTTTTAGCCATGTCTGAAGAACTTAACCAATTTACTAGGAATGATGTTTGGGATCTAGTTGATAGACCAAAGGATCATCCAGTAATTGGAACAAGATGGGTCTTCCGAAATAAGCTGGATGAAAATGGTGAAGTCATTCATAACAAAGCAAGGCTAGTGGCACAAGGCTATAATCAAGAAGAAGGCATAGATTTTGATGAAACCTATGCACCAGTGGCTCGATTAGAGTCAATTCGTATGATGCTTGCTTTTGCTAGTTACATGAACTTCAAGTTATATCAAATTGATGTTAAGAGTGCATTTTTAAATGGACACATCAATGAAGAAGTTTATGTAGAGCAACCTCCAGGCTTTGAAAATGAGAAATATCCAGAAAAGGTCTACAAATTGAAAAGAGCTCTGTATGGACTCAAACAAGCACCAAGAGCGTGGTATGAAAGACTACGAAATTTTCTAGAACAATCTGGTTTTTCCATTGGTCGGGTAGACTCCACTTTATTTATTAAACATTTTAATTCAGATATTCTTATTGTGCAAATTTATGTTGATGACATAATATTTGGTTCTACTAATGATTCTCTTTGTAAAAAATTTGCTAAGGCTATGCAGGAAGAGTTTGAAATGAGCTTGATGGGCGAATTAAACTACTTCCTTGGACTTCAAATAAAGCAAACTAAAGAAGGAATCTTCATCAATCAGGCTAAGTATACAAAAGAACTTCTCAAGAGATTTGGGATGGACTCATCGAAATCAAGAAGGAATCCTATGAGTACAACTACTTCTTTTGATAAAGATGAAAATGGTAAAAGTGTAGATACTAAGCTCTACAGAGGTATGATCGGATCTCTATTATACTTAACTGCTAGTCGACCTGATATTATGTTTAGTGTTTGTATGTGTGCAAGATTTCAAGCTAATCCAAAGGAATCTCATTTAACTGTAGTAAAACAAATTCTTCGTTATTTGAAAGATACTTCAGATTTCGGTTTGTTTTACCCAAAATCATCTTCCTTTGATTTAGTTTCATATAGTGATGCAGATTTTGCAGGAAGTAAATCTGATCGCAAGAGTACTAGTGGAACTTGTCATTTCTTGGGAAATTCCTTAGTCTCTTGGTTTAGTAAAAAGCAAAATTCAGTATCACTCTCAACAACTGAAGCTGAATATATAGCGGCTAGTTTAGCATGTTCACAAGTACTTTGGATGATGACCTTAAAAGATTTTGGTTCGAATTACTCCACAACAACTATTTATTGTGATAACACTAGTGCTATAAATCTTTCGAAAAATCCTATTTAGCACTCAAGAACTAAGCATATTGAAGTTAGACATCATTTTTTAAGAGATCATGTGTTAAAAGGAGATATTTCGTTAAATTTTATTTCCACTAAAGAACAACATGCCGATATCTTCACTAAACCTCTTAAAAATGAAGATTTTATGAGAATTAGGAGAGAACTAGGTATTTGCTCGTTTTTGGATTTATAAAAATGCTGTTTTTTTGAACAAAATCTCAAAATCGCACTATATTAGTCGACCGATAAAATTCTAGTCGACTGGTGTTTTTATATTTTGGAATGTATCGCATCATATTAGTCGACCGATATAGTTCTAGTCGACTGATGATATTTTTTAAATAAGTCGCACTTTTTTAAGTCGACCGATAAAGCTTTAGTCGACTAAATTTTTTTTTTAAAAATTTTAAGTGAAGGGACTCGACACCCCTTGGATTTGTTTTTTAAAACCCGTTTTTTTTTAAAAGAGGCCTCGTTTCACTTCGTATTTTTTCGTTTTTCTTAAAAACGAAACCCTTTAAACCAAAAACCCCTCTTTCTCTTTTGCCTCTCTCTCTCTCTTCCGAAAAACCCTCGGAGTACCGTTCGACTCCATCATCGCCGGGATTTTCTTACTGTAACAGGGAGACGCCAGAAACTTGTGGCCGTAATCTTCAAACGCCGGAATCCTCTTGTAGTGACTGGTGCATCTTCAAAAACACGCTGGAACTCTCTTGCCGTGACAGTGCTTTGCCGGAATCCCCTTTTGGCCGACCTCTCCTCGCCGCCAGCCACCGCATCGTCCTTTGTTTTTGAACGCCGGAAAGCTTTTTCCCCTTGCCGGACATTATTTGGAAGCCGACATTTTGGTAACCATGCCTCGCACGAAGTCTGCATCTGCAGAAGGTTTAGGTTCTCCTCCTCCTACACCTACTTCAAGACATGGTTTTTCACTAAGATTACTTCGCAACCCTCTTCTCTATGACACTTTTGGATCAATTTCTGCACTACCTATTTTACCAGGCCGAAATGTTCTATTTCACTTGTTTTCTCGTTACAAAATAAGAGAATTATTTCCTGGTATTTCACATCTTTTTGATGCTTGTGCAGATACCCTTCACTATCCTTTTCTTATTCACTTGTTTTACACAAATTTACAAATGAATCATGAAACTGGAGTTTTGTCTTCTCTTGTTCGTGATGTTGAAATCGAGTTTGATTCAAAATTGCTTGGAGAAATTCTTGAAATTCCACCTTCAGACACTCTTTTCAACACTATTGAATTGAATGATGAAAGAGTTTTTGAACAAATTCTTCTTCCAGAAGCACCTCACTGCCCTCCTTTCAAAAATACTAATCTTCAAACTCGTGCACGCATTGCTGGACGAATCCTTGCCCACAATGTTCTACCCAAAACTGGTTCTTTTGATTATTATTCCACAGATCTATCTACGGCTCTTTATGTTTTATTTGGGAATATTTCTGTCAACTGGGCCAATGTGTATTTTACAAACTTGTGGAAACAAAAACCATTTCTTCCTTATGGTTGTCTTTTAACCCGTATTTTTAGACATTTTAAAGTTCCTTTAACAAATGAAAAGTACATTGAGCAAAAAGAGTTCTTTGATCAAACAATTTTTAAAAGAATGAAAATTAAATATCTGCCTCCCTTAAATGTTGATCAAACTGAACCATCTAATCCTAATGAACCATCTATTTCTGAACCTTCACCTTCTGCAACACCTTCATCTCATGCAAAAAGAAAGAAATTTTTGACAAATCAAGACTATGATGAAGTTATGTAGAGACTGGAAGCTTTGGAGCTGCATCAACACACCTTTCGTGAAGATGTGACTCAACAACTTGCTTCAATTCAGAAGGATGTAACTGCCATTAAGGATTTGCTAAACTCTCTTTTCTGATCTTTGATCTTTGAAAAACTTACTTTATGGGTTGTAATATTTTTAAACTTGTATCTCTATTTTGCTTATGCTATTTTTGCCCTTACACTTTTTGATTCTGACAAAGGGGGAGAAAAAGATAAAGATAGCATTACTTTGAAATTGCAGGAAGATCTTGAGAAAAAGATGATAGCAATTACATTACAGGAGATCTTGCATGAGAAATGCAAAATTAAGAGAAAAAAAAAGCTTAAATGCATGAAGAAATGATGAATGGAAATGCAAACCAATCAATATGTGATATATGTGCTTTAAATGTGCTAACTTTTAATGTTTTACAGCATATTGATAGGGGGAGTAAAATCTCCATCTATGCATCTAAATGCTTCATCTTTGATTAAGTTTGTCATCATAAAAAAGGGGGAGATTGTTACGACAATGAAGCCATACATGATACTTCAAGTACAAGGTTTTGATGATGAGCAAGTGGAATCAACTGCATTTCAGCTAAGGCTATGAAGAAATTAAAGAATTCAGTGAAGAATCCTTGAAGACTAGTGTGCAAATGTTTAATTCATTAAAAGTCTTAGATTCTTGTAAGAGCCTTACTTAGAGTGCATATTTAGGTTGCATTTCACCTTAAAAGTCTTTAGAAAAACTTTTCTAAAAGAAACTCTTTTGAAAATCTTTTTAGAAAACTCTTTTTTTAAATTTTCATGTATAATAGTCGACCAATAGACTTATCAGTCGACTAATCCTTTCGCGCCATATTTTCTAAAAAGTCATTCTTGTCAAATTAGTCGACCGAAGGTTTTATCAGTCGATTGGACAGAATGTCTGTTTTCTGGAAAATTAGCAGCAGTCGACTAATGATTTTTCAGTCGACTGAACAGAACATGTGTATTCTGAAAAATTTAGCAGCAGTCGACTAATGCTTTTTATCAGTCGACCGAACAGAATGTTTGTTTTTCAGAAGTTTTTAGCAGCAGTCGACTAAAAGGTTTTTCAGTCTACTGATGATATTATCAGTCGACTAACTTTTCTCCAGTCGACTAAGTTTCAAAAGTTCAGATTTTCAAACGGCTCGATTAACAGATCAGTCGACCGACGATAACTGTCAGTCTACTAATAACTAACTATTAGTCGACTAACTGATGTTTCAGTCGACTAATGTTGCCGTTTTCCTGAAACTTCAAAAAGGCGTGTCTTTTCATTTTTCAAACGTTTTGATCGTTCGAAATGGACCGTTTTGACACCCTTTCATACTCTCAACGTATGGAATCTTTTAACTATAAATATGAGTGCATTTTACACTCAAAAACAACAATTCAATCGATTTGAATCTTGCTTTTCACTCTTATTCAGTCAAGTATTTATTTTCTCACTCACGTGATATTTTCACTTAAGTTTTTCACTCAAATCATTTTGAGAGATAGTGAATTCGTGAGTAGAGTGTTTCAACAACCTCAAAAGCCAATTGCATCTCATTTGCATTCAAAAGGAAGGCTCATAGGTTGTATTGTAAGTTGTTATTTCTTTTGTGTAAAAAGGACTCCTTGGTGTAAAGGAGTTGTTTGCTTTCAGTGGGATTATTACTGAAAGTGGGACCGGTTATGGTCTGTGTGATCTTGTAGTTTACAAGGTTGATAGTGGAAAATCTCAAGCGGGTTTTGCTTGGGGACTGGATGTAGGTCGGGTTTGACCGAACCAGTATAAAATCTCGTGTTCTTTGTGTGTTTGCTTTGAGATTTGCAAAATCCTTCAATATTCCGCAGAAAGTTTTAAAAGCACTATTCACCCCCCCTCTAGTGCTCGTTGCCTCGATCCTAGTGCACTTTCAGTTAGATCTTTTTGGAAATAAAAAATTTCCCTAAATAGGGGAAGAAAATTAAATTGGATGAAAAGGAGGAGACGGCTACTCTCTCTCTCTTTCTCTCTCTCTCTCTTGGGTGATCAGACCTCCATAGTTGGTGGTGGAGTTTTCTATTGCTGCACGACTGGACTTCCATTGGCAAACGTAGTGTGCTACTCCAACGAAGGAAGAAGCGTTGCTTCGTTCGCTTGATGCTCCAACAAGAGGTAAGGAGCATTGCTATTTGTATGTAAGTGGTTGATGCCTTGTTGCACATCTATGTTGCAATATCATGGAGTTTACGCGACAAGCACCACCTATATGTAGGTGCGTTTAGGGCCTTGAGACCGAGGTGGCATGAGCTGAAATACCTACTCGCCAATAGGTCAATATGGAGTGGTTCAGCCAATGGTTCTCACCCTTGGCCAACGTTGGGGAACTGTAGTGTTTTTAGTAAGGGCATTATGTTCCTGTGTGTATGCCTGGTGATGTGTAGTACTCATATCAAAATCTATAGTTCAAATTTATGTAGGGAAATGCATATATTTTTGGTATGGGCGTTAGCCATGACAGATTCAAGATCGAAACAATATTAAGTAGGCGAATGGCGTGGAACCTTAAGTATCTCGGATTATTATTCATGAAATTATTGTTTGGTTGTATTTTCTTGTTCAATACACCTTTCATACTTTGTAGATTGAATGATCTTAATCAAGTCTGAAGTTATGTATACGTGATTGCTATTTCACATCATGGTAAAATAAAGATATATCATTCCTATTGAGTAATTCGATTGGATTTAATGTTTTTGAGTGTGGAATGCACTCATATTTATAGTTGAAAGATTCCATACATTAAGGATGAAAGGGGTGGCAAAACAATCCATTTAGAATGATCAAAATGTTTGAAAAAGAAAAAAAGACACCCTTTTAAAAGTTACAGAAAAACAGCAAAATTAGTCGACTGGAACAATAGTTAGTCGACTGATAATATGTTCAGTCGACTGATAAAACCTTCAGTCGACTGCTGCTAAAATTTCCAGGAAACAGACATTCTGTTCAGTCGACTGATAAAACCTTCAGTCGACTGATGCTAAAATTTTTCCAGAAAACAAACATTCTGTTCAGTCGACTGATAAAACCTTCAATCGACTGATGCTAAATTTTTTCCAGAAAACAGATATTCTGATCAGTCGACTGATAAAACCTTCAGTCGACTAATGCTAAAACTTCCAGAAAACAGACATTCTGATCAATCGACTGATAAACCCTTCAGTCGACTGTTGCTAAATTTTCCAAAAAAAATATATTTTGTCCAGTCGACTGATAAAACTTTTGGTCGACTAAGTTTATGATCAGTCGACTAATAAACCCTTCAGTCGACTGCTGCTAAATTTTCCAGAAAATAGACATTCTGTCCGGTCGACTGATAAAACTTTCGGTCGACTAATTTTATAAAAAAATAACGTTTCTGCTTAGAAGATTTGAAGCAAAAAGGTTGGTCGACCGGTGAGTCTATTGCTCGACTAATAAACATGAAAAATTAAGTAAAGGGTTTTCTAAAATGATTTTCATGAAGGGTTCTTTTAGAAAAGTTCTCCTAAAGACTTTTTAGGTGAAATGCAATTGAAATATCTATGAAGGAAATTGTTTCGATGGTAAACTAAATATGTGATTCACATATGGACTTTAGGATTATGTCCAATACATGGAACACACATGGTACAGATACTTGCACAACGAAGATAATTTCTTGTTCAGGATAATATAAGAGTTCAAGAATGAACATGTAGTTTCACTAAATGTTGGGAGTGCCAAACAAGCACTTAAGAAATGATAAAGTGGATAATGCCATGTTGCGGCATAACCAGTGGGGGTACGAAACGTACACTCGAGCTCATAGACAAAACTTAAAATGCCGATTGTATAAGTACTGGACACAAAGTTGAACCAAAATTTTGAGAAATTTTGGTGACCGCCTATTGGGCTTCTAGTGGGTAATGAGCATACACTAAGATCACCCCGAATGTGGGTTGGGTTTTGGAAAACCCCTATGGTGCAACGACTCGCACTAAGAATTTAACAAAATACAAAATATGCATTACATAACCTAATTATGGGATTCTGGGTATACCTGAAAGATGGTATATGTTATTGGTTTCCCAGGGTTCTGGGTACATCTGAAAGACGATGTATGTTACTGGATCCAAACAAAACAAGAATGAAAATTATGCACATATATAATAATTATGGGATTCTGGGTATACCTGAAAGACGGTATATGTTATTGGTTTCCCGGGATACTGGGTATACCTAAAAATGGTATATGTTACTGGTTTCCCAGGGCTCTGGGTTCACCTGAAAGATGGTGTATGTTACCGGACCCCTTGTAGTGCGATAGCTCGTACTTGGTTATAAAGAAAATGTAAAATGAAATATAAAACCTTCGAGACTCTGGGTATACCTAAAAGACGGTATATGTTACCGGATTCTTCGGGCTCTGGGTACACCTGAAAGATGGTGTATGTTACTGGACCCATGGTCTACCTTGGAGAGGGTAGGTGGTACGAACATCGTGGACGTTCGTGTTTTCGTGAGAGCTAGGCATCTCACCGTATGGTCTTGGTCCGCTACGAGGTCTATGTCTGTGCGTACCCACAGGGTAAAAGTAAGTTAAGCATTAGATAATTTAAGTTGACTGGAAACTTATCTCTGAAGAATTATATACTATTGATTTGGCTTTAGTAAAACTTGTGGAATTTACTGCTTGTACTAATGTAGATCAATATACCTTTAGTTCAGTCATCTTTTGCACTGTATCATGAATTAGAAATCTTAATTATCTTCTTAGAATGATATAAACTTCCATGCTAGTTATATCTACAGTTGTTGCACATATTTGTACACAGGACACTGAGCACCACATATAAATGCATTGCTTCTTACGCAGACAGGGGAGTCTAACCCTTCTGCTTTAAATGTTTTTCAGGCAACGCAATAATAGAGCATCGTGGCGTCACATTTGGAAGTAGTCAAGAGATCTCAGTTTTTCAGTGTTTTCTGTTTGAACTCTGATTAGTAGATTTACATTTTTGTAATGGGATGTAATTAATGGCATTAATGCTTTAATTAATGAATGGTATGCTTTTAGCACTTCTCTGTTTTTACCCTGTAATGCACCCGACTTGTGTTTTTCGCACTTCCGCTATTTAAAAAAAAAAAATTTACTCTAAAATTTTTACTATAAAAAGTTGGGGCGTTACAACTTTGGTATCAAAGCAGGACTGAAAAATCTGAGATCTTGGCTCTTTCAGTGATCGCGATGGCTCTGTAAGTATGTAGAAATGTGGTTTTCTTAATGTAGAGATAAAAATTTCATGAAATTATAACTAAGGTTAGAATGGCCTTTTACTTCCCAAACGAATAGCTTGGGAAAACCGTTGCAATGATTTATGGAGATGCTACATAACCTAGTCGAAGTGGTAGGCCGGCAGGCTGCTGTAATGCAGCTGGTGGGTGACAATTTACATCTTGTGACCCATTAGAGGATACATAGAAGATGAGTGCCACCTAAAGTATGGTATATATTTTTTCTAGATGGAAAACGTGGATGCACTTGAGGGCATAACTTCCCAAGTTAGTCTCGTGTCAACTCCTGCGAGAGTTGAAGTTCTGGAGCGAAACCCAGGGACTGCTCACGTATTCTACCTTCTCGAAACTGTTTTGGTGAATCATAACGAATATCAAAATTATTATCCCAATCGCATTGGAAACGATGATTTTGTTGATAAGAGTCATCGGATGAGGCTCTAAGTTAATGTTTTTCATTTTTCCAACTTCGTTGGAGATGTTAGTGACTCTATCATTGATGAGGGGTACCTTCCCGAATAATCTTTCGAACAGAAGGTGAAAGCCTTGTCTGTGCCCGTTAAACCTTTGAGTTCCTCGTTGGAGGATGTCGTAGATCCCCAGTTGTTCTTGGTGATGAGAACGTAAATGATGTTATATGCTTAGCAAATGGCTTCTGGGTTGTCGATGATGGCAATCGACTCCTGAGTGGGTCATAGTTGGGGACTACATAACACCAGACTTCTGAGTGTTATGGTTTTCGAAAGAGCGTTGTGAGAATTCTTGTTTCCCAACCACAGTTGAAAGGGATTGTGGTGAGTTGAGTTGGCTCAGGTGGTGATTCCGGGTAATGCCAATGTTGTCATTAGGGTGGTGATGCTCTAATGATGTCATTAGAGTGGTGATTCTCTAATGAAGGTTGCTGGAGTGGTGATTCTTCAGCGATGCCGTTAGAGTGGTGATTTTCTAATGATGCCGCTAGGGTGGTGATTCTCTAACGATGCCATTAGAGTGGTGATTCTCTAATGAAGGTTGTTGGAGTGGTGATTCTCCAGCAATGTTGTTAGAGTGGTGATTCTCTAACGATGCCGCTAGGGTGGTGATTCCTTAACGATGCCATTAGAGTGGTGATTCTCTAATGAAGGTTGTTGGAGTGGTGATTCTTCAGCGATGCCGTTAGAGTAGTGATTCTCTAACGATGCCGCTAGGGTGGTGATTCCCTAACGATGTCATTAGAGTGGTGATTCTCTAATGAAGGTTGTTGGAGTGGTGATTCTCCAGCAATGCCGTTAGAGTGGTGATTCTCTAACAATGCCACTAGGGTGGTGGTTCCCTAACGATGCCATTAGTGTAAGGTCCGCGAATATTTTTGAGGAGTTTACTGCTTGCTTAGTGTTGATATGTATGCTTACGCATAATTACAAGGTTATACTGCGTAATTAAGTATATTTTGACTATGCCTTGTGTTGTGGCTTGGAACGCGCGACCCGAAAATTGCGTAAATATACTGTGTAAGTAAGAAGTGCCTCATTCTGGATGAATTAACCTTTGAAATTTTAAGGGCTAATTTATAATATGTTTTTATAGTTTGTCCCCGAATTTGGGATTTATACGATGTAAAAACCTCGTCAGTGCATGGGAATTACGAGTTTTGGACACGAAATCATAATACGCTTAGTTCTTGCAAACGAAAGGCAATTTTATTGAAAGGCCTTAACCATTTTGTATTAATTGAGGATAATTAGAGAACTGAATGATTTATTTGAATTTAACTAATATTTTAGTGCATTAATTAAGCAGAGTTTTGAAGTTTAACAAGTGGCGATTTTTGGTTTTGGAGTGGATCAATTAGATGAGGACCCAAATCCATTGGGCGTCCTCTCTAGTGGACACTCTTGGTCGTGGTTGACCAGCTGGTCAAGGTTTGACCAGCTGGGTGGCACTTTTGAAATATTTTGCATGGCATTTGAAAAGGAGACCTTGATTGGCCATAGATCTTTTCAAAATAGCTCATGATGAAGCATCATGAGGGGCGACTTTTTAGAAAAAGGAGCATGAAGCTGGCACCCCATGGTAGTTTTGTAAAGTTTTTAAACATATTCAAATGCAGGAAAACGATTGGGCATACGGAAGGGCAACCTTGTAATATTTCAAAATAATAAAGGCTCTTTTAAGTGGCATTTTTTAAAAGACTTTTTAAAAGTTCAAAAGACCTACATGCATTGGGCGTGGGTTTCTAGGAGGAGGGCGTGGAGCACCCCAGCCCTCCATCCTAGCTGGGTTAATCCCAGCTGTCCAATGCTCTTTAACCTACCTATTTAGAGATTGAAGAGAGAGAAAGGGAGCCCATTTCCCCTTGGGCGATTTTCTCATGGGAGGAGCTTCTCTCTCCTCTTTCCCTTCTTCAAAACCGTGAGTGAGAGAAAGGGTTTGTGAGTGTGTGAACCTTGTAGCAGCACGTTGGGTGCAACACCTAACCGTGAGCACCTCCTCCATTTCCTTCTTCTCCACTAAAGCCTCGAAGGTGAGACACCTAACCCTTTTCACCTACCGTGGATTTTGAATGGGCATTTGGCTTCTTTTCTCATTGTCGATTTTCTTGAGCTAAGTAGTATGCATTTTTGAATAGGTGGGTTTTACGCTTTAAGAATGCTTTGATAGTCTTATTGGTTCCCCATTGATGTTTATCCTAAGCATGGTTGCATGCATTGAAGTGGAGTTATCGATTGAACATTTTAGTTTTTGATTCTTCATTCATGTGTTTTTGTGGAATGGGTTACATGCGTTGTGAATAAGCTTTCGGTTAAGCACATTTTAGGCATTTTTCCCCATGCAATGTTGGCATTGTAGCATAAGGCCATTCGGCTTTTCATTGTTTGCACGTTTATTGATACGCTGCAAATCTTGTTTAAGCATCGGCATAGTGTGACTACAATACAATACTTTAGCCCTTGCGTTTTCCTTAAAGGCTTTAAGTCTTCTTCATGAATGTTGATTTGTCGCAGCAAGGCTGGTATAAAGTCATGATTTTGGTTGGCTAGGAAGCCGGAGACCTACCCTTTTGTCTAGCAAGCCATACCCAGCTGGGTCGGCCCCTTTAGGGGTCCGGATGCTGCGGACTGGGGAAGGTGGGCTGAGCCCTTCCCTTCTTCCACCCTTTTTAAATTCTGTTTAGGCGTCCAGAAAATTTTTGGATGCCTGTTTGCTTTCGGGTGACCCCCAGGCCGACCGCAAATGGGTCAGTCTAGGCGCCCTTCCTTTTCCTGTTTTGGGTTGGCATAACCCTTAGCCGAGCCCACCAGCTTGAGCTGGAGTGGGTTGGGCTCTCCTCTGACTGGACATGGTCTGGACCGAATACGGTCTAGACCGAATATGGTCTAGACCTGTCCCAGTGCTTGCTCCGAACAAGGTTCGGATGGGGTGTTTACCCCTCTTCACCCCTTCTTATTTTTGGGTTTTTGTTTCAGACCTCACCGCAGCCATGCAACGGGTAGGCTGCAGCTGGGTGCAGGCAGCTGGGCCTGCATCCCATTATTTTTGGTGCTGGCTAAGGCCAGCTGGGTCTGGACATTCAGTCCAGACCGTGCTCAAGGTTGGAGCACTCCCTCCTTGGTCTGGACCAGTCGGTCCAGACCTGGACGGTTTTGTATGGAAGCACCACACCCGGTCTGGACGTCCAGTCCAGACCTCGCCTTTGTTATGACAACCCATCATGGGTCTGGACCGATTCGGTCCAGACCTGTACCCCTTCTTGCTGCCATGACCACCACTGGTGGCCTTTTTTTTTCTGGACCAGACCTACATGGTCTAGGTGGTCCGGTTTCTGCAACATACAAACTGCTGTCATTACATTGGCTGCTGCCCCGAGTTTCTTAGCAGAGCCGCCTAGTATTTAGGCCTGCATGTGTGCGCTTTACGCCCCATGGCACCGGGGTGGCCGGTGGTCACAATAGCTGAGTGTATATGTATCTTCTTTCCTCCCATTGTTAAGCGTTCAAGCATGGTTTAGTAAGGCTACGGACTGCAGTCTATGCAGCTGCAGGAACACACGTAGCAACGGGGTCTAATACCCCAATGACGTTATGGTTTAACTCGTTTCGAAATGAATTGCGCTCATCGACCAAAACAATTATATATATATATATATATATGTATTTGGTTACGAATGCATAAAGTAATTATTGAATTCATCGTAGTGGTGCGATGGACACCTACTTGTGTACATTGTTCGCCTTGCTATAGAATGCGATCTTCGTGCTATGGGCACCCTATCATAGGCTCCTAATTGAAATAAGGGTTTTGCGTAGTTAATGAACCATTGGTTCATGTCAATGAAATAAGTATAGAAGTGGCAATCCTCTTGTCGTACATGGCACATCTCGTCTCGACTACGTGTTTATATACGTAATCATCATGAGTTAAGGGTTGCGAAGTATGGTAATGAATTACGTAATAGGTTGATAACCCATCAGTATGGGTAATGAGAATGCCTGCTCTTGTGCGTAGGTTTGTGTGGTATAGAACACCATATATACATATATATTCGCAAACCGAATACCTTGTGGAATACCTTCAAGTGAATAAGGTTTTACTTAAGTAAGAAACCTCGGGCATATGTCATCGAATTGATGTTATCATCACATTCGTTGTTTTGAATGCATGATTCAGTTTGACAAAGGGAGTTTGAGGCACCCTTATGTTGTAGTCGCAGTCTTATGAGACTTATGCGACTGTTAGAACTCCTTGGCGAGTCCTGTTGCGGGCAATGGCCCCACCTTGCGAAATGAGCTCACTTGTAGTTGCGATACATGGTTTACGAACCTTGGCACAGCTTCCGAGTCACGCCTTACCGTGAAAATTGTTTCTAACTGTCCCATCATAGCATGCAATGTCTGTATTGACACTTGACTAGTTCTCGCACTTGTGACTTGGTGCACATACGTGTCCATCAGTATCTGCATACAATTCACGATGTCACATCAATAACTTTATGTTCTGTGATGCGTACCTCTTCTGGTTGCCATCACTATCCTTGGTGGTTCTTTCGGGACCAAACCCATTTGGTCTAGGGGATTTGGTCCCAGTAGTGTGCGGGATAGGGGACAATACAGTTTGATGGTTCGTCTCCTTCTTCAGTTGAACCCTTATGGGGTGTTACCACCTTGTCTCGGGTGTTGCCGCAGTTCGGTGGCACAGCCCAAACCGGGCAGGCCGGTCTGCGCTTAATGTCTTTTACATTAGTGTGGTTGGTAAGGCTGCCGACGTCTTTGGGAACTGTTCCAACATAGTTGTTCGATTCTTCCTTCCTGTTTGTCTCATTCTCCAATTTTGTCAGAGGGCTCTGGACTCCAGCCTATGGGGCTGCATTTATACCTACGACTCACAACCTGATGAACATGCTATCTAGGTCTGTACCGTTGTCTAGACTAGCGGGCCACGTAGGTTCGCATAGTAGTATCACCTTTATGGTGTTTTGGAGACTTCAATTTCGAGTTGTGCGATTGCAACACTTTGGCTGCAATCTACTTGGTGGTACTGCCACCTTTGGGCAAGAGTTTGGCCCTTGTTACAACCAAATTGGGTTGTTGCTGCTGCGGTTTCGGTGCAGCAGGTGTTCAGGCTTCGTTCCTGTAGCTTCGAAGTTTTTCGCATGCGGTAGCTAGTTGACTAGCCGTACTTTCCCATTGCACGACGTAGCTGCCACTTTATCCTTTTACACCGACGGTCTCTATCGCCCTCTGGATGACAACAATTGAGTAGTTAAATATGTATTTTGTTATGCAGGCAATGTTAAGCTAAATGTACTGGAGTAGCACTCTCCATTATGTGTGGTTCGCCAGATGTAAAGCATATGAATGCTTTTGTGCGATACGATTCCCTGTAACCATGTGCGTATTAGTTTGCACAAGATTAGATCATCCGAATGCTTTGGGTTCGATGATTCAAACCATGTGTCTCCTCCTTCTTGTTCATGACACTTGGCTTTTGCACACACTTCGAGGTACTTATCCCTCGTTGGGTAGCTATGGGTTTTACGAGACTTGAGTGTTCGTACGACTATACTTGATCTATCCATGTCGTAGAACTCCTTGGCGAGTTTTTTGAGCTATAGGCTCACCTTGCGAGATGAGCTTGCTTATATTAAAGATACATGCTTTGTATGTTGTCTTGATTTGTTCGAGAGCGGTTTTACCGTGGCCACATGTTTCTATCTGTCTCATCGTGAGGCACGTTGTTCTGCAATGTTGCATTAGCTTGATTGTGTACTTATCGTAGTCGGCACATGCATGACTACTTGCACTTGAGGTATACTCGCTTAGATCGTACTATTTCCTTAAAGTATGGTACTTGTTCACACTTGATTGTTCAGTACACACTCGTGCTGTTTTGCCTTGTTGTGGATATGCGAGTGCCAATGTTAATGTTTTAGAGACAATGCTTATGTAATAAAATATTGATGAAAGATCATATGCATATGAATATGTATTTGCTTGTACACTTAATTGTCTCTCAGAAGTGATATATGCAATGCCTCTTTGTTTATACTTGTGCAAAAGATAGAATCATGTGATATTCTTACACTTTGCACTTGGCACATCCTGACACAGTTATTGAGTAGAACGTACCCTGAGGAGGTACATTGCTTGAGGCTTTGGTAAGCGCACCACATGCCCTTACTTCATGAAATGAAAAGACTGAACACCATAGGGTATGAATAATGATATGACTTGATATGGGCTCAGTTGGAGTCTTCGGGCAGTGGCCTTTTTGTTGTACGGACTCTTGTGTGATATACCCTAAAACAGAAATGAATAATATGGTGTTATGACTGCTTTCACGAGCAGTGTGCTCTGTTGGCTGCGTGAGGGTGAGCACATGAATGGGCAGGCCAAGTCCTCGTTTTGCGTACCCTGCGGGGACCATGAGGCAGATTCCTCATTGTGAGGTATGACTGAACATGAGCCTTAAGAAAGATAAACCTGCTTCACCCCATTCACAAAACGGTTCACCTTGAGAGAGGGTGGATGGTACAACCCTGAGTGACTTGTCGTTACTACGACACGTGTTTTGACAAGAGTCGTAGCGCCCTTTGGCCTCCAGTCACTCAGAGTTAGGGAGGTCGAGGTTACCTTTTTAGGACCTCACTACTGCAGTAGTATGGATTGCAATACTTGCCTATGCAAGTATTTTCTCCTAGCCATGTGCTGCTCGCATGAGGTTGAACTCGGTCTATAGCTTCCCCGGTTACCACACTAGAATTTAATAACAGATGTCGGGTGCATGTCTCACAGAATGCAAGGTTCATTCGCGTACCCGAAAGAGTAATCAGAAGAACTTAAAGACTAACCAATCAGCTGACTTACTGTAGTTGTACTTTACTTGTTCTGTAGTCTGTGCTTCAGTTGCCATTCTTGTTCAGTTGTTACGTTGGTTGCCTTGTCGTTTAGTACTTGGTACAGTTTGTTACGGCCTCTTGTGCGTGCTTTACAGTTAATTCAGTTGTTACTATAGTTGCTTGCTGTTGGTACTCATTACAGTTCAGATTGCTATTTTAGTTACTGGTTGTACGTTTACTTTAGTTACTGGCTCGTTTCCAGCACTTGTTACGGTTGCTACAGTTCGTACCTTTTAGTTGACTTGTACTTATCCCCCTCGTACTTACCTGATACTATTCACAACACATTTGATTATTTATGTTCCTTGATGCATGCTTTACCAATTGATATGGATTGTGAAATGAAGTAGCGTAGTTACTGTTCATGAATTCCTGCTAGTTACTTCCACTTATAGTTTTGTACTCTTGCTCGTGCTGTAACTGCTTAATTATAGTAAATATGCATGCCATGTATGTCATGTATAGCTTCGCTTCATTTTCCACACTTTGGTATTTTGAGTTTGGTTTGTCTCACCAGCTCGAAAGAGTACTGACCCCGTTTTATGGGGATACAGGTTGCTTAGGCGTGCAATGGAGCTCTATGTGTTGCAGCAGACTCTGGACCCACACTTCTGACACTTGCTAGATCTTGGCAGTTTTGGTTTTTGTATAAGGGAAATGAGATTTGTACACTTTGTAAATGTATTAAATAAAAAGCTATTTCCTTTTTCTGTTGTTCTCTTCTGTGACCCGCCCAGAGTTTCCAGTTGTCCTCCCCTTTCGGTTTTCCGCACTTGTGCCCTTTGGTTTTAAAAAAAAAAAATATTCCTAAAAATCCAAAGGTTTTTCCAAGTAGAAATTCTGGGGTGTTACAATTAGAGTGGTGATTCTCTAATGAAGGTTGTTGGAGTGGTGATTCTCCAGCAATGCCGTTAGAGTGGTGATTTTCTAACGATGCCGCTAGGGTGGTGATTCCCTAACGATGCCGCTAGGGTGGTGATTCCCTAACGATGCCATTAGAGTGGTGATTCTCTAATGAGAGTTGTTGGAGTGGTGATTCTCCAGCAATGCCGTTAAGTGGTGATTCCCTAACGATGTCATTAGAGGGGTGATTCTCTAATGAAGGTTGTTGGAGTGGTGATTCTCCAGCAATGCTGTTAGAGTGGTGATTCTCTAACGATGCCGCTAGGGTGGTGATTCCCTAACGATGCCATTAGAATGGTGATTCTCTAATGAAGGTTGTTGGAGTGGTGATTCTCCGGCAATGCCGTTAGAGTGGTGATTCTCTAACAATGTCGTTAGGGTGGTGATTCCCTAACGATGCCATTAGAGTGGTGATTCTCTAAAGAAGGTTGTTGGAGTGGTGATTCTTCAGCAATGTCGTTAGCGTGGTGATTCTCTAACGATGCCATTAGGGTGGCGATTCCCTAATGAGGTTGTTGAAATGGTGATTCTTCAACAATATCGTTAGAGTGGTGATTCTCTAACAATGTCATTAGAATGATGATTCTCAAATGAAGTGGTGATTCTTCAACAATGCTTTTAGATTGATGATCTTCTAACGATGTCATTCGAGTGATGACTCTTTCTTTATGATATCGAAGTGGTAATTCTCCGGATAGTGTGTTAGAGAGGAAGTTCTCTAACGTGGGTCATCTAGAATGGTGATTTGTCAACCTTAGACACATATAGGAATGATTAAATAACTATAAATTTTTTTAACGGCCTTAGGATACATATATACATGATTGAATTACTATGATTTTTTTTAAAAACCAAATAATACATATTTGCATGTTTGAATTACTATGAAATATTTTTGACAGCCTTAGAACACATATATGCAACTTTGAATCCCTCTAAAATTTTTTTTGACAGCCTTAGAACACACATATGCATGATTAAATCACCATAAAAAAATTTTGTCAACGATAGAACACATATATGCAAAGATTGAATCACTATGAATTTTTTTTGACACCTTAGAACACATGTATGCATGATTGAATCACTATGATTTTTTTTTGACAACCTTAAAGGACATATATGCGTGATTAAATCACTATGAATTTCTTTAGACAATGTTAGAACACATATATGCATGATTGGAACACTATAATTTTTTTTTGACAGCTTTAGAACACAAATATGCATGATTGAATGACTATGAATTTTTTTTAAAGACTTAGAACACATATATTAATGATTGTGTCGCGATGAATTTTTTTTGACAGCCTTAGAACACATATATGCAAGATTGAATCACATTGAAATTTTTTTGACAGCCTTAGAACATATATATGCGTGTTTGAAATTTTTTTGACAGCCTTAGAACACATATATGCATGATTGAGTCAATATGATTTTTTTTTACAACCTTAGGATGTATATCTGCATGATTGAATCACCATAAAAATTTTCGACAACCTTAGAACACATATATGCATGATTGAATCACTATGAAATTTTTTTGATAGCCTTAGAACACATATATCCAAGATTGAATCACAATAAAAAATTTTTGAGAGCCTTAAAATAGATATATGCTAGATTGAAATTTTTTTGAGAGCCTTAGAACACATATATACATGAATGAATCACTAAGAATTTTTTTTACAGCCTTATAACACATATATGCATGATTAAAACACTATGAATTTTTTTGACAATCTTAGAACACATATATGCCTGATTCAATCATAAAGGATTTTTTTTGACGGCCTTAGAACACATATATGCACGATTGTATCACAATGAAATTTTTTTGGCAGCTTTAGAACACATACATGCCTGATTAAATGACTATAAAAATTTTTTGACAACCAAAGAACACATATATGCATGATTCAATAACTAGATTTTTTTACCGTATTAGAATATATATATGCTTGATTGAATCACTACAAATTTTTTTGACAGCATTAGAACACATGTCTGCTCGATTGAATCATTATGAACTTTTTTTGATTGCCTTAGAACACACAAGAATGATTGAATCACTCTGAAATATTTCTAACAGCTTTAGAACACATATATGCTGGATTGAATCACTATAAATTTTTTTTGACAACCTTAGAACACATATATGAATGATTGAATCACTATGATTTTTTTTTAAACATTAGAACACATATATACATGATTGAATATCACTATTAAAAAATTTTGACAGCCTAAGAATAGATATGTGCATGATTGAGTCACTATGAAATTTTTTTCATAGACATAGAACACATATATGCATGATTCAATCACTATGAATTTTTTTTGCCTGACCTAGAACACTTATATGCATGATAGAATCACTATAAAGCTTTTTGACATCCTTAAAACATATATATGCATGATTAAATCACTATGAATTTTTTTTGATAGCCTTAGAACACATATGTGCATGATTGAATCACAATAAAAAATTTTTGACAACGTTATTACACATATATACATGATTGAATCACAATGAATTGTTTTTGACAGCCTTATATCACATATATGCATGATTAAGTCATTATGAAATTTTTTTTATAGCCTTAGAACACATATATGCATGATTGAATCAACACGAAATTTTTTTGACAGCCTTAGAACACATATATGCATCATTGAATCACAACAAATTTTTTTTACAGCACTAGAACACATATATGCATGATTGGATCACTATAATTTTTTTTTGACAGCTATAGAGCACATATATGCATGATTAAAAGACTGTGATTATTTTTTGACAGCCTTAGAACACATATATGGAAGATTGAATCACAATGAAATTTTTTTGACAACCTTAGAACACAAATATACATGATTGATTTTTTTTTACAGTGTTAGAACACATATATTAATGATTTATTGATAATGAATTTTTTTTGACAACCGTAGGACACATATATGCATGATTAAATCACCATAAATTTTTTTTGACAGCCTTAGATCACATATATAAATGATTGAATCACTATAAATTTTTTTTTATAGCCTTAGAACACATATACGCAAGATTGAATCACCTTGAAATTTTTTTGAGAGCCTTAGAATAAATATATGCTAGACTGAATTTTTTTTAGAGCCATAGAACACATATATACATGAATAAATCACTAAGATTTTTTTTGACAGCCTTAGAACACATATATGCATGATTGAATCACTATCATTTTTTTTGACGAACTCAGAACACATATATGCCTGATTGAATCATAAAGAAATTTTTTTGACAGCTTTAGAACACATATATGCAATTTTGAATCACAATAATTTTTTTTTGACAATTTTGGAACACATATATGCATGATTAAATGACAGATTTTTTTTTTACAACTATAGAACACATATATGGATGATTAAATCACTATTTTTTTTTATCGCATTAGAACATATATATGCATTATTCAATCACTATGATTTTTTTTTAAAGCCTTAGAACACATATATGCATGATTGAGTCACTATGAATTTTTTTTGACAGCCACAGAACAAATATATGCATGATTGAATCTGTACAAATTTTTTTGACAGCATTGGAACAGATGTATGCATGATTGAATCATAATTTTTTTTTGACAACCTTAGAACATATATATACAAGATTGAATCAGATTAATTTTTTTTATAGCCTTAGAACACATATGTGCACGATTAAAAGACTATGAATATTTTTTGACAACCTTAAAACACATATATGCATTATTCAATCACTATGAAATTTTTTTGACAGCCTTAGAACACATATATGTTTGGTTGAATCACTATAAACTTTTTTTGACAACCTTAGAACACATGTCTGCAAGATTGAACCATTATGATTTTTTTTTATTAACATAAAACACATATATACATGATTGAATCATTATGAAATATTTTTGATAGCCTTAGAACAAGTATTTGCATGATTGAATCACTATGATTTTTTTGACAGCTTTGGAAAACATATATGTTGATTAAATCGCTATTGAATTTTTTTGATACCTTAGAACATATATATGCATGATTCAATCATAATAAATTTTTTTTGCTAAACTTGGAACACAAATACGCATGATAGAATCACTATAAAGCTTTTTGACATCCTTCGAACACATATATGCATGACTAAATCACTATAAATTTTTTTTTATAGCCTTAGAACACATATATGCATGATTGAATCACTATGAAATTTTTTTGACGACGTTAGAACACATGTATGAATGATTGAATCAGAATGAAATTTTTTTCACAGCCTTCGAACACATATATGCATGATTGAATCACTATGAAATTTTTTTGACAGCCTTACAACTCATATATGCTTGACTGAATCACTAGGATTTTTTTTTGAGTGCCTTGAAACATATATATGCATGATTGAATCACTATGATATCTTTTTGACAATCTTAGAACACATATATGCATGATTGAATCACTATGAATTTTTTTTGACAGCATTAGAACACATATATGCATGATTGTAACACTAGATTTTTTTTTGACAACTTTAGAACACATATATGCAAGATTTAATCACTTTGATTTTTTTTTGACATCCTTACAACACATATATGCTTGATTGAATCACAATGACATTTTTTTGACAACCTTAGAAAACATATATGCATGATTGAATCACTAAGAAATTTTTTTTGACAGCCTTATAACATATATATGCATGATTGAAATTTTTTTTCTGACTACCTTAGAACAGATATGTGCATGATTAAATCAATATGAATTTTTGTTTTACAACCTTAGGACGCATATATGCATGATTGAATCACCATAAAAATTTTTTTGACAGCCTTAGAACACATATATGCATGATTGAATCACTTTGTTTTTTTTTTAGCTTTAGAATACATATATTCAAGATTGATTTAATTTGAAAATTTTTAGACAACCTAGGAATACAAATATTCAAGATTGAAATCTTTTTGACAGCCGTAGAACATATATATGCACGATTGAATCACTATAATTTTTTTTGACTACCTTAGAACACATATATGCTTGATTGAATCTCTATAATTTTTTTTTTGAGAAACTTAGAATACATTTATGCTTGATTGAATCACAATGAAATTTTTTTGACAACCTTAGAACACATATATGCATTATTAAAAGAGTATTAGTTTTTTTTGACAGCCTTAGAACACATATATGCAAGATTGAATTACAATGAAATTTTTTTGACAACCTTAAACCCAGATATACATGATTGAATTTTTTTTGATAGCCTTAGAATACATATATTAATTATTCAATGATAATGAATATTTTTTGAAAACCTTAGGACACATATATGCATGATTGATTCACCATAAAAAAAATTTGACAGCCTTAGAACACATATATTAATGATTAAATCACTATGAAATTTTTTTTATGGCCTTAGAACTTATAGCAAGACTGAATCACTATGATTTTTTTTTTAGAGCCTTAGAATACATATATGCTAGATTGAATTTTTTTTAGAGCCTTAGAACACATTTATACATGAATGAATCACTAAGAAATTTTTTTAACACACTTAGAACACATATATGCATGATTGAATCACTATCTATTTTTTTTTGACGAACTTAGAACACATATATGGCTGATTGAATCATAAAGAATTTTTTTTGACAGCCTTAGAACACATATATGCATGATTGAATCACTATGAAAATGTTTTGGCAGATTTAGAACACATATTTGCATGATTAAATGACTATTTTTTTTTTACAACTATAGAACACATATATGCATGATTAAATCACTATTTTTTTATCGCATTTGAACATATATACGCATTATTCAATTACTATAAAATCTTTTTGACAGCATTAGAACAGATATATGCATGATTGAGTCACTATGAAATTTTTTTGACAGCCTTAGAACAAATATATGCATGATTGAATCACTACAAATTTTTTTGACAGCATTAGAACACATATATGCATGATTGAATCACTATAAAATTTTTTTGACAACCATAGTGCACATGTATGCAAGATTGAATCACTATGAATTTTTTTTGACAGCCTTAGAACATATATACGCATGATTGAATCACTATAATTTTTTTTTGAAAACATTAGAACAAATATGCATGATTGAATCACTATAAAAAAATTTTGACAGCCTTAGAACACTTATATTAATGATTGAATCACTATACAAATTTTTTGATAGCCTTAGAACATATATATGCTTGATTGAGTCACTATGAATTTTTTTTTATAGCCTTAGAACATATATATGCATGATTGAATCACCATGATTTTTTTTTGCCAGCCTTAGAAGACTTATATGCACGAAACAATCATTATAAAGCTTTTTGAGATCCTTAGAACATATATATGCATGATTAAATCAGTATGAATTTTTTTTTAACAACCATATAACACATATATGCAAGATTGAATCACTATGAAATTTTTTTGAGAGGCTTAGAATACAAATTGGCAAGATTGAAAATTTTTTGAGAGCCTTAGAACACATATATGCATGATTGATACACTATAAGTTTTTTTTGACAGCCTTAGAACACATATATGCATGATTGAATCACTATGTATTTTTTTTGACAGCCTTAGAAAACATATTCGCATGATTGAATCACTATGATTTTTTTTTTACAGCATTAGAAAACACATATATGCTTGATTGAATCACTATAAATTTTTTTGACAGCCTTAGAACACATATATGCAGGATTCAATGACTATAAAATTTTTTTGACAACCTTAAAACATGTATATATATGATTGAATCACTATAAATTTTTTTTAACCGCATTAGAACATATATATATGCATGATTGAATCACTATAAATTTTTTTGACAGCCTTAGAACACATATATGCATGTTTGAATCACTTTAAAATGTGTTTGATAGCCTCAGAACACATATATGCATGATTGAATCACTATGATTTTTTTTTACCACCTTAGAACATATATATGCATGATTGAAGCACTAGGATTTTTTTTGACAGCATTAGAACACATATATGCATGATTGAATTACTATTTTTTTTTCGATAGCCTTAGAGCACATATATGCATGATTAAGTGACTATAAATTTTTTTTGACAACCTTAAAACACATATATGCAGGATTGAATCACTATATATATATATGCACGATTCAATAACTAGAAATATTTTTTGACAGCCTTAGAACACATATATGCAAGATTGAATCACATAAAAATTTGTTTCACAGCCTTAGAACACATATATGTATGATTGAATCACCATAAATTTTTTTACAACATTAGAACACATGCATGAATGATTGAATCACTATACATTTTTTTTGACAACCTTAGAATGCATATATGCATGATTGAATCACTATGAAAAATTTTTTATAGACCTAGAACACATATATGCATGATTGAATTACTATTCTTTTTTTTTTATAGCCTTATAACATATATATGCATGATTGAAACACTATAAAATTCTGTTGTCAACCTTAGACACATATAGGAATGATTAAATAACTATAATTTTTTTTTACAGCCTTAGGACACATATATACATGATTGAATTACTATGATTTTTTTTTAACAACCATATAATACATATTTGCTTGATTGAATCATAATGAAACTTTTTTGATGGCGTTAGAACACATATATGCATGTTTGAATTACTATGAAATATTTTTGACAGACTTAAAACATATATATGCAACTTTGAATCCCTATAAAAAAATTTTTGACAGCCTTAGAACACATATATGCATGATTGAATCACCATAATTTTTTTTTGACAACCATAGAACACATATATGCAAAGATTGAATCACTATGAAATTTTGTTGACACCTTAGAACACATGTATGCATGATTGAATCACTATGAAATTTTTTTGACAACCTTAGAAGACATATATGTGTGATTAAATCACTATGAATTTCTTTTGACAATGTTAGAACACATATATGCATGATTGGAACACTATGATTTTTTTTGACAGCTTTAGAACCCAAATATGCATGGTTGAATGACTGATTTTTTTTAAAGACTTAGAACTCATATATTAATGATTGTGTCGCGATGAATTTTTTTTGACAGCCTTAGAACACATATATGCAAGATTGAATCACAATAATTTTTTTTTGACAACCTTAGAACATATATATGTGTGTTTGAAATTATTTTGATAGCCTTAGAACACATATATGCATGACTGAGTCAATATGATTTTTTTGAGAACCTTAGGACGTATATCTGCATGATTGAATCACCATAAAATTTTTTGACAACCTTAAAATACATATATGCATGATTGAATCACTATGAATTTTTTTTTATAGCCTTAGAACACATAATATCCAAGATTCAAACACAATGATTTTTTTTGAGAGCCTTAGAATACATATATGCCAGATTGATATTTTTTTAGAGCCTTAGAACATATATATACATGAATGAATCACTAAGAATTTTTTTTACAGGCTTATAACACATATATGCATGATTAAAAACTATGAATTTTTTGACAATCTTAGAACACATATATGCCTGAATCAATCATAAAGGATTTTTTTTTACGGCCTTAGAACACATATATGCATGATTGTATCACAATGAAATTTTTTTGACTGCTTTAGAACACATACATGCATGATTAAATGACTAAATTTTTTTTGACAACCAAAGAACACATATATGCATGATTAACTAGCTATTTTTTTTACCATATTAGAATATATATATGCTTGATTGAATCACTACATTTTTTTTTTGACAGCATTAGAACACATATATGCAACATTAAATCACTATAATTTTTTTTGACAACCTTAGAACACATGTCTACTCGATTGAATCATTGTGAATTTTTTTTGATTGCCTTAGAACATACAAGAATGATTGAATCACTATGAAATATTTTTAACAACCTTAGAACACATATATGCCAGATTGAATCACTATAAATTTTTTTTGACAGCTTTAGAACACATATATGAATGATTGAATCACTGTGATTTTTTTTTAAAACATTAGAATACATATATACATGATTGAATTACGATAATTTTTTTTTGACAACCTTAGAACACATATATGCAATATTGAATCACTATAAAAGATTTTGGACAGCCTTTGAACACATATTTGCATGATTGAGTTACTATGAAATTTTTTTCATAGACTTAGAACATATATATGCATGATTCAATCACTATGAAAATTTTTTGACAACCTTGGAACACATATGTGCATGATTAAATCACAAAGATTTTTTTTTGACAATGTTATGACACATATACACATGATTAAATCACAATGAATTGTTTTTTATTGCCTTATATCACATATATGCATGATTAAGTCATTATGAATTTTTTTTACTGCATTAGAACATATATATGCATGATTGAATCACAACGAAACTTTTTTGACAGCCTTAGAACACATATATGCATCATTGAATCACTATAAAATTTTTTTGACAACATTAGAACACATATATGCATGATTTGATCATTATAGATTTTTTTTGACAGCCTTAGAGAACATATATGCATGATTTAAAGACTATGATTGTTTTTTGACAGCCTTAGAACACATATATGCAAGATTGAATCAAAATGAATTTTTTTGACAACCTTAGAACACAGATATACATGATTGAAATTTTTTTGACACTGTTAGAACACATATATTAATGATTTATTGATAATGAAATTTTTTTGACAACCTTAGGACCCATATATGCATGATTAAATCACCATAAAATTTTTTTGACAGCCTTATATCACATATATTAATGATTGAATCACTATAATTTTTTTTTGATAGCCTTAGAACACATATATGCAAGACTGAATCACTTTGAAATTTTTTTGAGAGCCTTAGAATACATATGTGCTAGATTGAAATTTTTTTCGAGCCTTAGAACACATATATACATGAATGAATCACTAAGATTTTTTTTTGACAACCTTAGAACACATATATGCATGATTGAATCACTACCAATTTTTTTGACAAACTTAGAACACATATATGCCTGATTGAATCATAAAGAAAATTTTTCGACAACCTTAGAACACATATATGCATGATTTAATCACACTAATTTTTTTATGACAATTTTGGAACACATATATGCATGATTAAATGACTGATTTTTTTCTTACAACTATAGAACACATATATGGATGATTAAATCACTATTTTTTTTTAATCGCATTAGAACATATATATGTATTATTAAATCACTATGAAATGTTTTTGAAAGCTTTAGAACACATATATGCACGATTGAATCACTGTGAATTTTTTTTTATAGCTATAGAATAAATATATGCATGATTCAATCTGTACAAATTTTTTTGACAGCATTCTAACGCATATAAGCATGATTGAATCATAAAATATTTTTTTTGACAACCTTAGAACATATATATGCAAGATTGAATCAGATTAAATTTTTTTTAATAGCCTTAGAACACATATATGCATGATTAAATGACTATGAATATTTTTTGACAACCTTAGAACACATATATGCATGGTTTATTCACTATAAATTTTTTTTGACAGCCTTAGAGCACAGATATGTTTGATTGAATCACTATAAATTTTTTTTGACAACATTAGAACACATGTCTGCAGGATGGAACCATTATGAATTTTTTTTTTATTGCCTTAGAACATATATATGCATGATTGAATCACTATGAAATATTTTTGACAGCCTTAGAATAAATATTTGCATGATTCAATCACTATGAATTTTTTTTTACAGCTTTGGAAAACATATAAGCTAGATTGAATCGCTATGGAATTTTTTTGATACCTTAGAACACATATATGCATGATTCAATCATAATAAAACTTTTTTGCTAGGCTTGGAACACAAATACGCATGATAGAATCACTATAAAGCCTTTTGACATCCTTCGAACACATATATGCATGACTAAATCACTATAATTTTTTTTATAGCCTTAGAACACATATATGCATGATTGAATCAATATGAAATTTTTTTGATGACGTTAGAACACATATATGAATGATTGAATCAGAATGATTTTTTTTTTACAGCCTTAGAACACATATATGCATGATTGAATCACAATGAAATTTTTGTGACAGCCTTACAACTCATATATGCTTGACTGAATCACTAGGATTTTTTTTTGAGAGCCTTAGAACACATATATGCATGATTGAATCGATATGATTTTTTTTGACAACCTTAGAACACATATATGCATGATTGAATCACTATGATTTTTTTTTGACAGCATTAGAACACATATGTATGATTGTAACACTAGATTTTTTTTTTGACAACTTTAGAACACATATATGAAAGATTTAATCCCTTTGATTTTTTTTTGATATCCTTACAACACATATATGATTGATTGAATCACAGTGACATTTTTTTGGGAGCCTTAGAAAAATATATGCCTGATTGAATCACTAAGAAATTTTTTTGGGCTGCCTTATAACATATATATGCATGATTGAAAATTTTCTGACAACCTTAGAACACATATATGCATGATTAAATCAATTTGAATTTTTGTTTTACAACTTTAGGACACATATATGCATGATTGAATCACCTTAATTTTTTTTTATAGCATTAGAACACATATATGCATGATTGAATCACTATGGCTTTTTTTGGAGCCTTATAACACATATATTCAAGATTGACTTTGATTGAAAATTTTTAGACAACCTAGGAATACAAATATGCAAGATTGAAATTTTTTTGACAGCCTTAGAACATATATATGCATGATTGAATCAATATAAAAATTTTTTTGACTACCTTAGGACACATATATGCTTGATTGAATCTCTATAATTTTTTTTTGAGAAACTTAGAATACATTTATGCATGATTGAATCACAATGAAATTTTTCTGACTAACTTAGAACACATATATGCATGATTAAATCAATATGAATTTTTGTTTTACAACTTTAGGACACATATATGCATGATTGAATCACCTTAAATTTTTTTTTGACAACATTAGAACACATATATGCATGATTGAATCACTATGGGTTTTTTTAGAGCCTTAGAACACATATATTCAAAATTGATTTAGATTGAAAATTTTTAGACAACCTAGGAATACAAATATGCAAGATTGAAATTTTTTTGACAGCCTTAGAAGATATATATGCATGATTGAATCACTATAAATTTTTTTGACTACCTTAGGACACATATATGCTTGATTGAATCTCTATAATTTTTTTTTGAGAAACTAAGAATACATTTATGTATGATTGAATCACAATGACATTTTTTTGACAGCCTTAGAACACATATATTGAAGATTGAATCACAATGAATTTTTTTTGACAACCTTTGAACACAGATATACATGATTGGAATTGGTTTTGACAGCCTTAGAACACATATATTAATGATTAAATCACTATGAAATTTTTTTGATAGCCTTAGAACACATAGCAAAATTGAATCACTATGATTTTTTTTTAGAGCCTTAGAATACATATATGCTAGATTGAATTTTTTTTAGAGCCTTAGAACACATATATACACGAATGAATCACTAAGAATTTTTTTTAACACACTTAGAACACATATATGCATGATTGAATCACTATTAATTTTTGTTGACGAAGTTAGAACACATATATGCATGATTGAATCACAATGTTTTTTTTTATAGATTTAGAACACATATATGCATGATTAAATGACTAATTTTTTTTTACAACTATAGAATACATATATGCATGATTAAATCACTATTTTTTTTATCGCATTAGAACATATATATGAATTATTCAATCACTATGAAATCTTTTTGACAGCCTTAGAACACATATATGCATGATTGAATCACTATGAAAATTTTTTGACAGCCTAGGAACAAATATATGTATGATTGAATCACTATAAATTTTTTTTACAGCATTAGAACACATATATGCATGATTGAATCACTATAAATTTTTTTTGACAACCTTAGAGCACATGTCTGCACGATTGAATCACTATGAAATATTTTTGAAAGACTTAGGACACGTATATGCAAGATTGAATCACTATGAATTTTTTTTGACAGCCTTAGAACATATATACACATGATTGAATCACTATAAATTTTTTTGACTACCTTAGGACACATATATGCTTGATTGAATCTCTATAATTTTTTTTTGAGAAACTAAGAATACATTTATGCATGATTGAATCACAATGACATTTTTTTGACAGCCCTAGAACACATATATTGAAGATTGAATCACAATGAAATTTTTTTGACAACCTTTGAACACAGATATACATGATTGAAATTGGTTTTGACAGCCTTAGAAAACATATATTAATGATTAAATCACTATGAAATTTTTTTGATAGCCTTAGAACACATAGCAAAATTGAATCACTATGATTTTTTTTTAGAGCCTTAGAATACATATATGCTAGATTGAATTTTTTTTAGAGCCTTAGAACACATATATACATGAATGAATCACTAAGAATTCTTTTTAACACACTTAGAACACATATATGCATCATTGAATCACTATTAATTTTTGTTGACGAACTTAGAACACATATATGCCTGATTGAATCATAAAGAAATTTTTTTGATAGCCTTAGAACACATATATGCATGATTGAATCACAATGATTTTTTTTTGACAGATTTAGAACACATATATGCATGATTAAATGACTATTTTTTTTTACAACTATAGAATACATATATGCATGATTAAATCACTATTTTTTTTATCGCATTAGAACATATATATGAATTATTCAATCACTATGAAATCTTTTTGACAGCCTTAGAACACATATATGCATGATTGAATCACTATGAAATTTTTTTGACAGCCTTAGAACAAATATATGTATGATTGAATCACTATAAATTTTTTTGACAGCATTAGAACACATATATGCATGATTGAATCACTATAATTTTTTTTTGACAACCTTAGAGCACATGTCTGCACGATTGAATCACTATGAAATATTTTTTAAAGACTTAGGACACGTATATGCAAGATTGAATCACTATGAATTTTTTTTGACAGCCTTAAAACATATATACACATGATTGAATCACTATGAATTTTTTTCATAACATTAGAACAAATATGCATGATTGAATCACTATAAATTTTTTTTGACAGCCTTAGAACACTTATATTAATGATTGAATCACTATACAAACTTTTTGACAGCCTTAGAACATATATATGCTTGATTGAGTCACTATGAATTTTTTTGGCAGCCTTAGAACACATATATACATGATTGAATCACCATGAATTTTTTTTGCCAGCCTTAAAAGACTTATGTGCACAAAACAATCATTATAAAGCTTTTTGAGATACTTAGAACATATATATGCATGATTAAATCACTATGAATTTTTTTTTACTGCCTTAGAACACATATATGCATGATTGAATCACTATGAAATTTTTTTGACAACGTTATAACATATATATGCATGATTGAATCAAAATAATTTTTTTTTTAAAGCCTAAGAATACATATATTCGTGATTGAGTCACTATGAAATTTTTTGATAGCCTTAGAACACATATATGCATGATTTAATCACTCTGAATTTTTTTTGATAACCTTAGACGACATATATGGATGATTGAGTCAGTATGAAATTTTTCTGACAGCTTTATAACACATATATGCATGATTGAAAATCCATGAATTTTTTTTGACAACCTTATAACACATATATGCATGATTGAATCACTAGGAATTTTTTTTGACAACGCTTGAACACATATATGCAAGATTGAATCAGAATGAAATTTTTTTGACAGCCTTAGAACACATATATTCGTAATTGAATCACGATGAAATTTTTTTGATTGCCTTAAAACTCATATACGCATGATTGAGTCACTATGAATTTTTTTTGACAGTCCAAGAACACATATATGCATGATTGAATCACTATAAATTTTTTTTTATAGCATTAGAACACACATTTGTATGATTAAATCTCTATAAAATTTTTGACAACCTCAGAACACATATATGCAAGATTGAATCATCTTGAATTTTTTTTGCCAACCTTAGATCACATATAGACTTGATTGATTCACTATGAATTTTTTTGGATAGCTTTAGTATACATATGTGCATGATTGAAGCACTATGAAATTTTTTTGACAGCATTAGAACACATATATGCCTGATTGAATCACTATAATTTTTTTTAACAACCTTAGAACACATATATGGATGGCTGGAATCACTATGATTTTTTTTTTGACAACCTTAGAAAACATATCTGCCTGATTTTGTCATTATGATTTTTTTTTTACAGCATTGGAACAAATATATTCATGATTGAATCCTTATGAATTCTTTTTGACAACCCTAGAACACATATATACATGATTGAATCACTATAATTTTTTTTCGACAACCTCATAACACATATATGCAAGTTTAAATCACTATGAATTTTTTTTGAAAACCTTAAAACACATATATGCAAGATTGAATCATAGTGAAATTTGTTTGACAACCTTAAAACACATATATGATTTATTGAATCACTATGTAATTTTTTTGACAGCCTTATATCATATATATACATGATTGAATCACTATTAAATTTTTTGGACAACCTTAGTTAACATATATGCATTATTGATTTACATAAAAAATTTTTGATAGCCTTAGAACACATATATGCATGACTGAATCACAATAAAATTTTTTGACTGCCAAAGAACACATATATATAAGATTCAATCACTATAAAGTTTTTTTGAGAGCCTTAGAATACATATAAGCAAGATTGATTTTTTTTTTACAGCCTTAGAATACATATAAGCAAGATTGATTTTTTTTTTACAGCCTTAGAACACATATATGCATGATTGAATAATAAATGAATTTTTTTGACAAACTTAGAACACATATATGCATGATTGAATAATAAATGAATTTTTTTGACTGCCTTAGAACACATATATGCATGATTGAATCATAAAGAAAATTTTTTGACAGCCTTAGAACACATATATGCAAGAATAAATCACTATGAATTTTTTTTACTGCGTTAGAATATATATATGCTTGATTGAATCACTACAAATTTTTTTGACCACATTAAAACATATATATATGCACGATTTAATCACTCTGATTCTTTTTTGACATTCTTAGAACACATATATGCATGGTTGAATCACTATGAAATTTGTTAGACAACCTTAGAAAACATATATGCCTGATTGAATCACTATAATTGTTTTTGACAGAATTAGAACACATGTATAAATGATTGAATCACTATAATTTTTTTTGACAACCTTAGAACGCAAATATGCATGATTAAATCACTATGAAATTTTTTTAAAGCCTTAGAACACATATATTCAAGATTGAATCACAATGATTTTTTTTTGACAACCTGAGACATATATTTGTTTGATTAAATGACTATCAAAATTTTTGGACAGCCTTAGAACACATATATGGATGATTGAATTACTATGATTTTTTTTAACAACCATAGAATACATATATGCTTGATTGAATCATTATGATTTTTTTGTCAGCCTTAGAACACTTATATGCATGATTGAATCACTATGAAGTATTTTTGACAGCCTTAGAACACATATATGCAAGATTGAATGACTATAAATTTTTTTGACAATCTTAGAACACATATATGCAAAGATTGAATCACTATGATTTTTTTTTGACATCCTTAGAATACATATATGCATGATTGAATAACTATGAAATTTGTTTGACAACCTTAGAACGCATATATACATGATTGAATCACTCTGAAATTTTATTGACTATGTTAGAACACATATATGCTTGATTGAGTCACTATGATTTTTTTTTTGACAGCCTAAGAACACACATATGCATGATTGAATGACTATGATTTTTTTTTGAAATCCTTATAACACATATTTGATGATTGTATCACTATATTTTTTTTGAAAGCCTTAGAACACATATATGCGTGATTGAATCACTGTGAAATTCTTTTGACAATCATAGAACACATATATGCATGATTGAATCACCATGAATTTTTTTTTACAGCATTAGAACCCAAATATGCAAGATTGAATCACTATAAAAAAATTTTTGACAACCTTATAACACATATATGCATGATTCAATCACTATAAATTTTTTTGACAGCCTAAGAACACATATATGCATGATTGATTCACTTTGAATTTTTTTGACAACTTTAGAACACATATATGCATGATTGAATCACTATGAATTTTTTTTGATAGCATTAGAACAAATATATTCATGATTGAATCACAAGAAATTTTTTTTGACAACCTCAGAACACATATATGCATGATTGAATCATTATAATTTTTTTTTTACATCCTGAGAACACGTATTTGCGGGATTGAATCATTGTGATTTTTTTTGGACATCCTCAGAGAACATATATTTATGATTGATTCATTATGAATTTTTTTGACAGCATTAGAACACATATATGCATGATTAAATCAGTATAATTTTTTTTTTACAACCTTAGAACACATATATGCAAAGATTGAATCACTCTAACATTTTTTTGGCAGCCTTAAAACACATATATGCAAAGATTGAATCACTATAACATTTTTTGGACAACCTTAGGAAAGATATATGCAATATTGAATTACATAAAAAAAATTTTACAGCCTTAGAACTCATATATGCATGATTGAATCACTTTAATTTTTTTTGACAGCCATATAAAACATAAATGCAAGATTGAATCACTATAAAACTTTTTTGAGAGCGTAAGAATACATATAAGCAAGATTGAAATTTTTTTGATAGCCTTAGAAAATATATATGCATGATTGAATCACTATGATTTTTTTTTGACAGCCCAAGAACACATATATGCGTGATTGAATAATTATGAATTTATTTTGACAGCCTTAGAACACATATATGCATGATTAAATCACTATAAAATTTTGTTGACAACGTTAGAACACATATATGCAAAGATTGAATCGCTATAACATTTTTTGGACAACCTTAGGAAACATATATGCGTTATTGAATTACAAAAATTTTTTTTGACAGCCTTAGAACACATATATGCATGATTGAATCAATATAATTTTTTTTCACAGCCATAGAACACATATATGCAAGATTGAATCACTATAATTTTTGTTTGAGAGCCTTAGAATACATATAAGCAAGATTGAAATTTTTTTGATAGCCTTAGAATATACATATGCATGATTGAATCACTATGAATTTTTTTTTACAGCCTTAGATCACATATATGCAAGATTGAATAACTATTAATTTTTTTTGACAACCTTAGAACACATATATGCATGATTGAATCACTACAAAATTTTTTTGACCACATGAGAATATATATATATATATATATATATGCTTGACAGCCTTAGAACATATATATGAGTGGTTGAATCACTATGAAATTTTTTAGACAACCTTAGAACACATATATGCATGATGGAATCACTATAATTTTTTTTGGGTGCATTTGAACACATGTATGAATGATTGAATCACTATAAATTTTTTTTGACAACCTTAGAACGCATATGTGCATGATTAAATCACTATGAATTTTTTTTAAAGCCTTAGAACACATATATTTATGATTGAATCACGATTTTTTTTTATTGCCTTATAACACATATATGCATGATTGGCTCACTATGAATTTTTTTTGACAACCTTAGTTGTATATTTGCCTCATTAAATGACTATAAATTTTTTTGACAGCCTTAGAACACTTATATGCATGATTGAATTACTATGATTTTTTTTTAACAACCACAAAATACATATATGCTTGATTGAATCATTATGAATTTTTTTTGACAGCTTTAGAACACTTATATGCATGATTAAATCACTATGAAATATTTTTGACAGCCTTAGAACACATATATGCAAGATTGAATCACTATAAATTTTTTATGACAACCTTAGAACACGTATATGCAAAGATTGAATCACTATGATTTTTTTTTGACAGCCTTAAAACACATATATGCAAGATTGAATAACTATGATTTTTTTTTGACAACCTTAGAACACACATATGCATGATTGAAAGACTATGATGTTTTTTTTAAATCCTTAGAACACATATATGCATGATTGTATCACTATAATGTTTTTTTGAAAGCATTAGAACACATATATGCATGATTGAATCACCATAATTTTTTTTTGACAGCCTTAGAACATGTATATGCAAGATTGAATCACTATGAAATTTTCTTGACAGGTTAGAACATATATACGGACAATTGAATCACTGTGAAATTCTTTTGACTACCATAGAATACATATATGCATAATTGGATCACCCTAAATTTTTTTTGACAGCATTAGATCGCAAGTATGCAAGATTGAATCACTGTAAAAAAAATTTTGAGAACCTTATAACACATGTATGCGTGATTCAATCACTATAAATTTTTTTTGACAGCCTAAGAACACATATATCCATGATTGAATCACTATGATTTTTTTTTGACAACCTTAGAACACATATATATATGATTGTATCACTATGAATTTTTTTGTGACAACTTTAGAACACATATATGTATGATTGAATTATTATAATTGTTTTTTTACAGCCTGAGAACACATATATTCAGGATTGAATCATTACGAATTTTTTTTGACATCCTTAGAACACATATATGCATGATTGAATCATTGTGACATTTTTTTGACAAGCTTAGAACACATATATGCATGATTGAATCACTATAAATTTTTTTGAACAACCTTAGAACACATATATTCAAAGATTGAATCACTATAACATTTTTTTGACAGCCTTAGAACACACATATGCAAAGATTGAATCACTATAACATTTTTTGGACAACCGTAGGAAACATATATGCATTATTGAATTACATAAATTTTTTTTGACAGCCATATAACACATATATTTATGATTGAATCACTATAAATTTTTTTGACAGCCATACAACACATATATGCAAGATTCAATCACTATAATTTTTTTTTGAGAGCCTTAGAATACATATAAGCAAGATTGAAATTTTTTTGATAGCCTTAGAATATTTATATGCATGATTGAATCACTATGAAATTTTTTTAACAACCATAGAACACATATAGGCATGATTGAATTGCTATCAATTTTTTTTTACAAACTTTGAACACATATATACATGATTGAATCATACTGATTTTTTTTTACAGCCTTAGAACACATATATGCATGATTGAATCACAATGGAATTTTTTTGACAGCCTTAGAACATATATATGCTTGATTAAATGACTATAATTTTTTTTTGACAACCTTAGAACACATATATGCATGGTTGAATCACTATAAAATTATTTTGACCACATTAGAACATATATATATATATGCACGATTCAATCACTCTGATTCTTTTTTGACAGCCTTAGAACACATATATGCATGGTTGAATCACTATGAAATTTGTTAGACTGCCTTAGAACACATATATGCATGATTGAATCACTATAAATTTTTTTTGACAACCTCAGAACACATAGATTGAATCACTATAAAAAAATTTTGACAACCTTAAAACACATATATGCATGATTGGATCACTATATATTTTTTAGACAGCCTTAGAACACGTATATGAATCATTGAATCTCTATGAATTTTTTTTGACAGCCTTAGAACGTATATATGCTTTATTGAATCACTATTAATTTTTTTGACAGGCTTAGAACACATATCTACATTATGATTGTTTTTTGACAATGTTAAAACACATATATGCATGATTGAATCAGTATGATTTTTTTTTTGACGGACTTAGAAAATATATATGCATAATTAAATCACTATGAATTTTTTTTTAGCCTTAGAACACATATATGCATGATTGAGTCACTGTGAAATTTTTTTGACAGCCATAGAATACATATATAAATGATTCAATCACTATAAATTTTTTTTGACAACCTTGGAACACATATATGCAAGATTGAATCCCCATGATTTTTTTTGACAGACTTAGAACACATATATGTTTGAATGATTCACTACGAAATTTTTTGGACTACGTTAAAATACATATGTGCATGATTTAATCAATATAATGTTTTTTTGACAGCCTTAGAAGACATATAGGCATGATTGAATCACTATGATTTTTTTTTTACTACATTAGAACACATATATGCTTGATTGAATCTCTATAAAAAATTTTATAGCCTTAGAACACATATATGCATGTTTGAATCACTATGAAATTTTTTCGGCCACCCTTAGAACACATATATGCATGATTTTATCGGTATGATTTTTTTTGACAGCATTAGAACAAATATATGCATGATTTTATCACCATGAATTTTTGTTGATAGCATTTATACAAATATATGAATGATTGAATCCCTAGGATTTTATTTGACAACCTTAGAACACATATATGAAAGATTGAATCACTATGATTTTTTTTGAAGACCTCAAAACACATAGTTGCATGATTGAATCACAACAAAAAAATTTTGACAGCCTTGGAACACATATATGAATCATTGAATCTCTATGAATTTTTTTTGACAGCCTTAGAAAATATATATGCAGGACTGAATCACTATTAATTTTTTTAGACAACCTAAGGAAACACATATGCTTGATTTAATCACCATAAAAAAAATTGACTGCCTTAGAACACATATATGCATGATTGAATCACTATAAATTTTTTTAACAGCCATATAACACATACATGCAAGATTGAATGACTATGAAATTTTTTTGAGAGCCTTAGAGTACAAATTGGCAAGATTGAATTTATTTTTACAGCCTTAGAACGCATATATGCATGATTGAATCTCTATCAAATTTTTTTGACAAACTTAGAACACATATATGCATGATTGAATAATAATGAATTTTTTTGACTGCCTTAGAACACATATATGCATGATTGAATCATAAAGAAAAATTTTTGACAGCCTTAGAACACATATATGCATGATTGAATCACTATGAATTTTTTTTTACAGCATTAGAACACACATATATGCATGATTGAATCACTATAAATTTTTTTGACAGCCTTAGAACACATATATGCAGGATTAATGCATGATTAAATGACTATAAAACTTTTTGACAACCCTAAAACACATATATACATGATTGAATCGCTATAATTTTTTTTAACCGGATTAGAACATATATATATGCATGATTCAATCACTATAAATTTTTTTGACAGCCTTAGAACACATATATGCATGATTGAATCACTTTAAAATTTGTTTGACAGCCTTAGAGCACATATATGCATGATTGAATCTCTATGATTTTTTTTTGACAGCCTTAGAGCACATATACGCATGATTGAATCACTAAGATTTTTTTTGACAGCATTAGAACACATATATGCATGATTGAATCACTATTTTCTTTTTCGATAGCCTTGGAGCACATATATGCATGATTAAGTGACTATAATTTTTTTTTCACAACCTTAGAACACATATATGCATGATTCGATCACTATAATTTTTTTAACCGCATTAGAATATATATATATATATATATATATATATATATATATATATATGCATGATTCAATCACTATAAATTTTTTTTGACAGCCTTAAAATACATATATATGCACGATTGAATCACTTTAAAATTTGTTTCACAGCCTTAGAACACATATAAGCATAACTGAATCACTGTAAATTTTATTTACAGCATTAGAACACATGTATGAAAGATTGAATCACTATACAATTTTTTTGACAACCTTAGAATTCATATATGCATGATTGAATCACTATGAAATTTTTTTATAGACCTAGAACACATATATGCGTGATTGAATTACTATTCTTTTTTTTTATGGCCTTATAACGTATATATGCATGATTGAATCACTATGAAATTCTTTTGTCAACCTTAGACACATATAGGAATGATTAAATAACTATAAATTTTTTTTAACGGCCTTAGGACACATATATACATGATTGAATTACTATGATTTTTTTTAACATCCAAATAATACATATTTGCATGTTTGAATTACTATGAAATATTTTTGACAGCCTTAGAACACATATATGCAACTTTGAATCCCTCTAAAATGTTTTTTGACAGCCTTAGAACACACATATGCATGATTAAATCACCATAAAATTTTTTTGTCAACCATAGAACACATATATGCAAAGATTGAATCACTATGAATTTTTTTTGACACCTTAGAACACATGTATGCATGATTGAATCACTATGATTTTTTTTTGACAACCTTAGAGGGCATATATGCGTGATTAAATCACTATGAATTTCTTTAGACAATGTTAGAACACATATATGCATGATTGGAATACTATAAAAAATTTTACACAGCTTTAGAACACAAATATGCTTGATTGAATGACTATGAATTGTTTTTGAAAGACTTAGAACACATATATTAATGATTGTGTCGCGATCAAATTTTTTTGACAGCCTTAGAACACATATATGCATGATTGAGTCAATATGATTATTTTTGACAACCTTAGGATGTATATCTGCATGATTGAATCACCATAAAAAATTTTGACAACCTTAGAACACATATATGCATGATTGAATCACTATGATTTTTTTTTGATAGCCTTAGAACACATATATCCAAGATTGAATCACAATAAATTTTTTTTGAGAGCCTTAGAATAGATATATGCCAGATTGAAATTTTTTTGAGAGCCTTAGAACACATATATACATGAATGAATCACTAAGAATTTTTTTTACATCCTTACAACACATATATGCATGATTAAAACACTATGAATTTTTTTGACAATCTTAGAACACATATATGCCTGATTCAATCATAAAGAATTTTTTTTGACGGCCTTAGAACACATATATGCACGATTGTATCACAATGAAATTTTTTTGGCAGCTTTAGAACACATACATGCCTGATTAAATGACTAAAATTTTTTTGACAACCAAAGAACACATATATGCATGATTAAATAACTAGATTTTTTTACCGTATTAGAATATATATATGCTTGATTGAATCACTAAATTTTTTTTTGACAGCATTAGAACACATATATGCAAGATTGAATCACTATAATTTTTTTTGACAACCTTAGAACACATGTCTGCTCGATTGAATCATTATGAACTTTTTTTGATTGCCTTAGAACACACAAGAAAGATTGAATCACTCTGAAATATTTCTAACAACTTTAGAACACATATATGCCGGATTGAATCACTATAAATTTTTTTTGACAACCTTAGAACACATATATGAATGATTGAATCACTATGGTTTTTTTTAAACATTAGAACACATATATACATGATTGAATCAATATAATTTTTTTTGACAACCTTAGAACACATATATGCATGATTGAATCACTATTAAAAAATTTTGACAGCCTAAGAATAGATATGTGCATGATTGAGTCACTATGAAATTTTTTTCATAGACTTAGAACACATATATGCGTGATTCTATCACTATGAATTTTTTTTGCCTGCCTTAGAACACTTATATGCATGATTCAATCACTATAAAGCTTTTTGACATCATTAAAACATATATATGCATGATTAAATCACTATGCATTTTTTTTTATAGGCTTAGAACACATATGTGCATGATTGAATCACAATGAATTTTTTTTGACAACTTTATGACACATATATGCATGATTGAATCACAATGACATGTTTTTGTCGCTTTATATCACATATATGCGTGATTAAATCATTATGAAATTTTTTTTATAGCCTTAGAACACATATATGCATGATTGAATCACCACAAATTTTTTTTGACAGCCTTAGAACACATATATGCATCAATGAATCACTATAAATTTTTTTTGACAGCACTAGAACACATATATGCATGATTGGATCACTATAATTTTTTTTTGACAGCCTTAGAGCACATATATGCATGATTAAAAGACTATGATTATTTTTTGACAGCCTTAGGACACATATATGGAAGATTGAATCACAATGAATTTTTTTTGACAGCCTTAGAACACAGGTATACATGATTGATTTTTTTTTACAGTGTTAGAACACATATATTAATAATTTATTGATAATGAATTTTTTTTGACAACTTTAGGCCACATATATGCATGATTAAATCACCATAAAAATTTTTTTGACAGCCTTAGATCACATATATTAATGATTGAATCACTATAATTTTTTTTGATAGCCTTAGAACACATATATGCAAGATTGAATCACTTTGAAATTTTTTTCAGAGCCTTAGAATAAATATTGCTAGATTAATTTTTTTTTAGAGCCTTAGAACACATATATACATGAATGAATCACTAAGAACTTTTTTTGACTGCCTTAGAACATATATATGCATGATTGAATCACTATCAATTTTTTTTGACGAACTTAGAACACATATATGCCTGATTGAATCATAAAGAAATTTTTTTGACAGCCGTAGAACACATATATGCATGATTGAATGACAATAAATTTTTTTGACAGTTTTGAAACACATATATGCATGATTAAATGACAGATCTTTTTTTACAACTATAGAACACATATATGGATGATTAAATCACTAAATTTTTTTTTATCGCATTAGAATATATATATTCATTATTCAATCACTATGAATTTTTTTTGAAAGCCTTAGAACACATATATGCATGATTGAGTCACTATGAATTTTTTTTGACAGCCACAGAACAAATATATGCATGATTGAATCTGTACAAATTTTTTTGACAGCATTAGAACCCATGTATGCATGATGGAATCATAATTTTTTTTTGACAGCCTTAGAACATATATATGCAAGATTGAATCAGATTAATTTTTTTTTATAGCTTTAGAACACATATATGCACGATAAAATGACTATGAATATTTGTTGACAACCTTAGAACACATATATGCATTATTCAATCACTATGAAATTTTGTTGACAGCCTAAGAACACATATATGTTTGGTTGAATCACTATAAATTTGTTTGACAACCTTAGAACACATGTCTGCAAGATTGAACCATTACGATTTTTTTTTTTTAACATAGAACACATATATGCATGATTGAATCACTATGAAATATTTTTGATAGCCTTAGAACAAATATTTGCATGATTGAGTCACTGATTTTTTTTTACCGCTTTGGAAAACATATAAGCTTGATTAAATCACTATGGAATTTTTTTGATACCTTAGAACATACATATGCATGATTCAATCATAATAATTTTTTTTGCCAAACTTGGAACACAAATACGCAAGATAGAATCACTATAAAGCTTTTTGACATCCTTCAAACACATATATGCATGACTAAATCACTATAATTTTTTTTATAGCCTTAGAACACATATATGCAAGATTGAATCACTATGAGTTTTTTTTAACGACGTTAGAACACATATATGAATGATTAAATAAGAATGAAATTTTTTTGACAGCCTTAGAACACATATATTTATGATTGAATCACTATGAAATTTTTTTGACAGCCTTACAACTCATATATGCATGACTGAATCATTAGGATTTTTTTTGGAGAGCCTTGGAACACATATATGCATGATTGAATCACTATGATATCTTTTTGACAATCTTAGAACACATATATGCATGATTGAATCACTATGAATTTTTTTTTGACAACTTTAGAACACATATATGCAAGATTTAATCACTTTGATTTTTTTTTTGACATCCTTACAACACATATATGCATGATTGAATCACAGTGACATTTTTTTGACAGCCTTAGAAAACATATATGCATTATTGAATCACTAAGAAATTTTTTTTCTCAGCCTTATAACATATATATGCACTATTGAAATTTTTCTGACTACCTGAGAACATATATATGCATGATTAAATCAATATGAATTTTGGTTTTACAGCCTTAGGATACATATATGCATGATTGAATCACCATAAATTTTTGTTTTGACAGCGTTAGAACACATATATGAATGATTGAATCACTTTGTTTTTTTTTTAGCTTTATAACACATTTATTCAAGATTGATTTAGAATGAAAATTTTTAGACTACCTAGGAATACAAATATTCAAGATTGATTTTTTTTTTTACAGCCTTAGAACATATATATGCATGATTGAATCACTATAATTTTTTTTTGACTACCTTAGAACACATATATGCTTGATTGAATCTCTTTAAATTTTTTTTGAGGAACTTAGAATACATTTATGCTTGATTGAATCACAATGAAATTTTTTTGACAGCCTTAGAACAGATATATGCATTATTAAATGAGTATGAGTTTTTTTTGACAGCCTTAGAACACATATATGCAAGATTGAATTACAATAAAATTTTTTTGACAACCTTAGAACCCAGATATACATGATTGAAATTATTTTGACAGCCTTAGAATACATATATTAATGATTGAATGATAATGAATTTTTTTTGACACATATATGCATGATTGAATCACCATAAAAAATTTTTGACAGCCTTAGAACACATATATTAATGATTGAATCACTATGAAATTTTTTTGATAACCTTAGAACACATAGCAAGATTGAATCACTATGATTTTTTTTTAGAGACTTAGAATACATATATGCTAGATTGAATTTTTTTTAGAGCCTTAGAACACATTTATACATGAATGAATCACTAAGAAATTTTTTAAACACACTTAGAACACATATATGCATGATTGAATCACTATCTATTTTTTTGACGAACTTAGAACACATATATGCCTGATTGAATCATAAAGAATTTTTTTTGACAGCCTTAGAACACATATATGCATGATTGAATCACAATGAATTTTTTTGGCAGATTTAAAACACATATTTGCATGATTAAATGACGGATTTTTTTTTGACAACTGTAGAACACATATATGCATGATTAAATCACTATTTTTTTATCGCATTTGAACATATATATGCATTATTCACTTACTATGAAATCTTTTTGACAGCCTTAGAACACATATATGCATGATTGAGTCACTATGATTTTTTTTTGACAGCCTTAGAACAAATATATACATGATTGAATCACTACAAATTTTTTTGACAGCATTAGAACACTTATATGCATGATTGCATTACTATAAATTTTTTTTGACAACCTTAGTGCACATGTATGCAAGATTGATTCACTATGAAATTTTTTTGACTGCCTTAAAACATATATACCCATGATTGAATCACTATGATGTTTTTTTGAAAACATTAGAACAAATATGCATGATTGAATCACTATAATTTTTTTTTGACAGCCTTAGAACACTTATATTAATGATTGAGTCACTATGCAAGTTTTTTGACAGCCTTAGGACATATATATGCTTGATTGAATCACTATGATTTTTTTTTGACAGACTTAGAACACATATATGCATGATTCAATCACCATGAATTTTTTTTTGCCAGCTTAAGAAGACTTATATGCATGAAACAATCATTTTAAAGCTTTTTGAGATACTTAGAACATATATATGCATGATTAAATCACTATGAATTTTTTTTTAACAGCCATATAACACATATATGCAAGATTGAATCACTATGAAATTTTTTTGAGAGGCTTAGAATACAAATTGGCAAGATTAAAATTTTTTTGACAGCCTTAGAACACATATATGCATGATTGATTCACTATAAGTTTTTTTTGACAGCCTTAGAACACATATATGCATGATTGAATCACTATGAATTTTTTTTGACGGCCTTAGAAAACATATTCACATGATTGAATCACTATGAAATTTTTTTGACAGCATTAGAACACACATATATGCTTGATTGAATCACTATAAATTTTTTTGACAGCCTTAGAACACATATATGCAGGATTAAATGACTATAAATCTTTTTTGACAACCTTAAAACATGTATATACATGATTGAATCGCTATAAATTTTTTTTAACCGCATTAGAACATATATATATATATATATATATATATGCATGATTGAATCACTACAAATTTTTTTGACAGCCTTAGAACACATATATGCATGATTGAATCACTATGATTTTTTTTGACAGCCTTAGAACAGATATACGCATGATCAAAGCACTAGGATTTTTTTTGACAGCATTAGAACACATATATGCATGATTGAATTACTTATTTTATTTTTGATAGCCTTAGAGCACATATATGCATGATTAAGTGACTATAAATTTTTTTTGACAACCTTAGAACACATATATGCATGATTGAATCACTATAAATTTTTTTAACCACATTAGAACACACACACACACACACACACACATATATATATATATATATATGAACGATTCAATAACTATAATTTTTTTTTGATAGCCTTAGAACACATGTATGCGTGATTGAATCACTTTAAAATTTGTTTCACAGCCTTAGAACACATATATGTATGATTGAATCACTGTAATTTTTTTTACTGCATTAGAACACATGCATGAATGATTGAATCACTATACATTTTTTTTGACAACCTTAGAATGCATATATGCATGATTGAATCACTATGAATTTTTTTTTATAGACCTAGAACACATATATGCATGATTGAATTACTATTCTTTTTTTTTGATAGCCTTATAACATATATATGCAGCACAGAATCACAATGAAATTCTTTTGTCAACCTTAGACATATATAGGAATGATTAAATAACTATAATTTTTTTTTTACGGCCTTAGGACACATATATACATGATTGAATTACTATGATTTTTTTTTAACAACCATATAATACATATTTGCTTGATTGAATCATAATGAAACTTTTTTGACGGCCTTAGAACACAAATATGCATGTTTGAATTACTATGAAATATTTTTGACAGCCTTAGAACACATATATGCAACTATGAATCCCTATAAAAACTTTTTTGACAGCCTTAGAACACATATATGCATGATTGAATCACCATAATTTTTTTTTGACAACCATAGAACACATATATGCAAAGATTGAATCACTATGAAATTTTTTTGACACCTTAGAACACATGTATGCATGATTGAATCACTATGAAATTTTTTTGACAACCTCAGAAGACATATATGCGTTATTAAATCACTATGAATTTCTTTTGACAATGTTAGAACACATATATGCATGATTGGAACACTATGAAATTTTTTTGACAGCTTTAGAACACAAATATGCATGATTGAATGATTGAATTTTTTTTGAAAGACTTAGAACTCATATATTAATGATTATGTCGCGATGAAACTTTTTTGACAGCCTTAGAACACATATATGCAAGATTGAATCAGAATGAATTTTTTTTGACAACCTTAGAACATATATATGCGTGTTTGAATTTTTTTTTAACAGCCTTAGAACACATATATGCATGATTGAGTCAATATGATTTTTTTTGACAACCTTAGGATGTATATCTGCATGATTGAATCACCATAATTTTTTTTGACAACCTTAGAACACATATATGCATGATTGAATCACTATGAATTTTTTTTGATAACCTTAGAACACATATATCCAAGATTCAATCACAATGAATTTTTTTTGAGAGCCTTAGAATAGATATATGCCAGATTGAAATTTTTTTGAGAGCCTTAGAACACATATATACATGAATGAATCACTAAGAATTTTTTTTACAGACTTATAACACATATAAGCATGATTAAAACACTATGAATTTTTTTGACAATCTTAGAACACATATATGCCTGATTCAATCATAAAGGATTTTTTTTGATGGCCTTAGAACACATATATGAACGATTGTATCACAATGAATTTTTTTTTGCAGCTTTAGAACACATACATGCCTGATTAAATGACTATAAAATTTTTTTGACAACCAAAGAACACATATATGCATGATTAAATAACTATTTTTTTTTACCGTATTAGAATATATATATATATACTTGATTGAATCACTACAACTTTTTTTGAGAGCATTAAAACACATATATGCAAGATTGAATCACTATAATTTTTTTTGACAACCTTAGAACACATGTCTGCTCGATTGAATCATTATGATTTTTTTTTTATTGCCTTAGAACACACAAGAATGATTGAATCACTCTGAAATATTTCTAACAGCTTTAGAACACATATATGCCAGATTGAATCACTATAATTTTTTTTTTACAGCCTTAGAACACATATATGAATGATTGAATCACTATGATTTTTTTTTAAACATTAGAACACATATATACATGATTGAATCAGTATAATTTTTTTTTTTTGACAACCTTAGAACACATATATGCATGATTGAATCACTATAAAAAAAATTTGACAGCCTTAGAACACATATTTGCATGATTGAGTCACTATGAATTTTTTTTCATAGACTTAGAACACATATTTGCATGATTCAATCACTATAAATTTTTTTTTGACAACCTTGGAATGCATATATGCATGATTGAATCACAATGAACTTTTTTTGACAAAGTTATGACACATATATACATGATTGAATCACAATGAATTGTTTTTGATTGCCTTATATCACATATATAAGTGATTAAGTCATTATGAATTTTTTTTATAGCATTAGAACACATATATGCATGATTGAATCACCCCAAAAATTTTTTGACAGCCTTACAACACATATATGCATCATTAAATCACTACAAATTTTTTTTGACAGCATTAGAACACATATATGCATGATTGGATCATTATAATTTTTTTTTACAGCATTAGAGCACATATATGCATGATTAAAAGACTATGATTATTTTTTGACAGCCTTAGAACACATATATGCAAGATTGAATCACAATGAAATTTTTTTGACAACCTTAGAACATAGATATACATGATTGAATTTTTTTTACAGTGTTATAAGACATATATTAATGATTTATTGATAATGGAATTTTTTTGACAGCCTTAGATCACATATATTAATGATTGAATCACTATAATTTTTTTTTGACAGCCTTAGATCACATATATTAATGATTGAATCACTATAATTTTTTTTGACAGCCTTAGATCACATATATTAATGATTGAATCACTATAAAAAATTTTTGACACCCTTAGAACATATATATGCAAGACTGAATCACTTTGAATTTTTTTTTAAAGGCCTTAGAGCACATATATACATGAATGAATCACTAAGATTTTTTTTTAACAACCTTAGAATACATATATGCATGATTGAATCACTACCAATGTTTTTGACAAACTTAGAACACATATATGCCTGATTGAATCATAAAGAAAATTTTTCGACAACCTTAGAATACATATATGCATGATTGAATCACATTAATTTTTTTTTTGACAATTTTGGAACACATATATGCATGATTAAATGACGGATTTTTTTTTGACAACTGTAGAACACATATATGCATGATTAAATCACTATTTTTTTATCGCATTTGAACATATATATGCATTATTCACTTACTATGAAATCTTTTTGACAGCCTTAGAACACATATATGCATGATTGAGTCACTATGATTTTTTTTTGACAGCCTTAGAACAAATATATACATGATTGAATCACTACAAATTTTTTTGACAGCATTAGAACACTTATATGCATGATTGCATTACTATAAATTTTTTTTGACAACCTTAGTGCACATGTATGCAAGATTGATTCACTATGAAATTTTTTTGACTGCCTTAAAACATATATACCCATGATTGAATCACTATGATGTTTTTTTGAAAACATTAGAACAAATATGCATGATTGAATCACTATAATTTTTTTTTGACAGCCTTAGAACACTTATATTAATGATTGAGTCACTATGCAAGTTTTTTGACAGCCTTAGGACATATATATGCTTGATTGAATCACTATGAATTTTTTTTGACAGACTTAGAACACATATATGCATGATTCAATCACCATGAATTTTTTTTTGCCAGCTTAAGAAGACTTATATGCATGAAACAATCATTTTAAAGCTTTTTGAGATACTTAGAACATATATATGCATGATTAAATCACTATGAATTTTTTTTTAACAGCCATATAACACATATATGCAAGATTGAATCACTATGAAATTTTTTTGAGAGGCTTAGAATACAAATTGGCAAGATTAAAATTTTTTTGACAGCCTTAGAACACATATATGCATGATTGATTCACTATAAGTTTTTTTTGACAGCCTTAGAACACATATATGCATGATTGAATCACTATGAATTTTTTTTGACGGCCTTAGAAAACATATTCACCTGATTGAATCACTATGAAATTTTTTTGACAGCATTAGAACACACATATATGCTTGATTGAATCACTATAAATTTTTTTGACAGCCTTAGAACACATATATGCAGGATTAAATGACTATAAATCTTTTTTGACAACCTTAAAACATGTATATACATGATTGAATCGCTATAAATTTTTTTTAACCGCATTAGAACATATATATATATATATGCATGATTGAATCACTACAAATTTTTTTGACAGCCTTAGAACACATATATGCATGATTGAATCACTATGATTTTTTTTGACAGCCTTAGAACAGATATACGCATGATCAAAGCACTAGGATTTTTTTTGACAGCATTAGAACACATATATGCATGATTGAATTACTTATTTTATTTTTGATAGCCTTATAACATATATATGCATCACAGAATCACAATGAAATTCTTTTGTCAACCTTAGACATATATAGGAATGATTAAATAACTATAATTTTTTTTTACGGCCTTAGGACACATATATACATGATTGAATTACTATGATTTTTTTTTAACAACCATATAATACATATTTGCTTGATTGAATCATAATGAAACTTTTTTGACGGCCTTAGAACACAAATATGCACCTTTGAATTACTATGAAATATTTTTGACAGCCTTAGAACACATATATGCAACTTTGAATCCCTATAAAAACTTTTTTGACAGCCTTAGAACACATATATGCATGATTGAATCACCATAATTTTTTTTTGACAACCATAGAACACATATATGCAAAGATTGAATCACTATGAAATTTTTTTGACACCTTAGAACACATGTTTGCATGATTGAATCACTATGAAATTTTTTTGACAACCTCAGAAGACATATATGCGTTATTAAATCACTATGAATTTCTTTTGACAATGTTAGAACACATATATGCATGATTGGAACACTATGAAATTTTTTTGACAACTTTAGAACACAAATATGCATGATTGAATGATTGAATTTTTTTTGAAAGACTTAGAACTCATATATTAATGATTATGTCGCGATGAAACTTTTTTGACAGCCTTAGAACACATATATGCAAGATTGAATCAGAATGAATTTTTTTTGACAACCTTAGAACATATATATGCGTGTTTGAATTTTTTTTTAACAGCCTTAGAACACATATATGCATGATTGAGTCAATATGATTTTTTTTGACAACCTTAGGATGTATATCTGCATGATTGAATCACCATAATTTTTTTTGACAACCTTAGAACACATATATGCATGATTGAATCACTATGATTTTTTTTTGATAGCCTTAGAACACATACAAGATTCAATCACAATGAAATTTTTTTGAGAGCCTTAGAATAGATATATGCCAGATTGAAATTTTTTTGAGAGCCTTAGAACACATATATACATGAATGAATCACTAAGAATTTTTTTTACAGCCTTATAACACATATAAGCATGATTAAAACACTATGAATTTTTTTGAGAATCTTAGAACACATATATGCCTGATTCAATCATAAAGGAATTTTTTTGATGGCCTTAGAACACATATATGAACGATTGTATCACAATGAATTTTTTTTGGCAGCTTTAGAACACATACATGCCTGATTAAATGACTATAAAATTTTTTTGACAACCAAAGAACACATATATGCATGATTAAATAACTAATTTTTTTGACCGTATTAGAATATATATATATGCTTGATAGAATCACTACAACTTTTTTTGAGAGCATTAGAACACATATATGCAAGATTGAATCACTATAATTTTTTTTGACAACCTTAGAACACATGTCTGCTCGATTGAATCATTATGATTTTTTTTTTACTGCCTTAGAACACACAAGAATGATTGAATCACTCTGAAATATTTCTAACAGCTTTAGAACACATATATGCCAGATTGAATCACTATAAATTTTTTTTTACAACCTTAGAACACATATATGAATGATTGAATCACTATGATTTTTTTTTAAACATTAGAATACATATATACATGATTGAATCAGTATAATTTTTTTTTTTTGACAACCTTAGAACACATATATGCATGATTGAATCACTATAAAAAAAATTTGACAGCCTTAGAACACATATTTGCATGATTGAGTCACTATGAATTTTTTTTCATAGACTTAGAACACATATTTGCATGATTCAATCACTATGATTTTTTTTTGACAACCTTGGAATGCATATATGCATGATTGAATCACAATGAACTTTTTTTGACAAAGTTATGACACATATATACATGATTGAATCACAATGAATTGTTTTTTATTGCCTTATATCGCATATATAAGTGATTAAGTCATTATGATTTTTTTTTTATAGCATTAGAACACATATATGCATGATTGAATCACCCCAAAATTTTTTTGACAGCCTTACAACACATATATGCATCATTAAATCAGTACAAATTTTTTTTGACAGCATTAGAACACATATATGCATGATTGGATCATTATAATTTTTTTTGACAGCCTTAGAGCACATATATGCATGATTAAAAGACTATGATTATTTTTTGACAGCCTTAGAACACATATATGCAAGATTGAATCACAATGAAATTTTTTTGACAACCTTAGAACATAGATATACATGATTGAATTTTTTTTTACAGTGTTAGAAGACATATATTAATGATTTATTGATAATGAAATTTTTTTGACAGCCTTAGATCACATATATTAATGATTGAATCACTATAAAAAATTTTTGACAGCCTTAGAACATATATATGCAAGACTGAATCACTTTGAATTTTTTTTTAGAGCCTTAGAGCACATATATACATGAATGAATCACTAAGATTTTTTTTTAACAACCTTAGAATACATATATGCATGATTGAATCACTACCAATGTTTTTGACAAACTTAGAACAAATATATGCCTGATTGAATCATAAAGAAAATTTTTCGACAACCTTAGAATACATATATGCATGATTGAATCACATTAATTTTTTTTTTGACAATTTTGGAACACATATATGCATTATTAAATGACGGATTTTTTTTTTACAACTATAGAACACATATATGGATGATTAAATCACTAAATTTTTTTTGATCGCATTAGAACATATATATGCATTATTAAATCACTATGAATTTTTTTTGAAAGCTTTAGAACACATATATGCAAGATTGAATCACTATGATTTTTTTTTGATAGCCATACAAACAAATATATGCATGATTCAATCTGTATAAATTTTTTTGACAGCATTAGAATACATATATGCATGATTGAATCATAAAATAATTTTTTTGACAGCCTTAGAACATATATATGCAAGATTGAATCAGATTAAATTTTTTTCATAGCCGTAGAACACATATATGCATGATTAAATGACTATGAATATTTTTTGACAACCTTAGAACACATATATGCATAATTCATTCACTATAAAAAAAATTTGACAGCCTTAGAACACATATATGTTTGATTGAAACACTATAATGTTTTTTTGACAACATTAGAACACATGTCTGCAGGATGGAACCATTATGATTTTTTTTTTATTGCCTTAGAACATATATATGCATGATTGAATCACTATGAAATATTTTTGACAACCTTAGAATAAATATCTTCATGATTGAATCACTATGATTTTTTTTTTACAACTTTGGAAAACATATAAGCTTGATTGAATCACTATGGAATTTTTTTGATACCTTGGAACACATATATGCATGATTCAATCATAATAAATTTTTTTTGCCTGGCTTGGAACACAAATACGCATGATAGAATCACTATAAAGCTTTTTGACATCCTTCGAACACATGAATGCATGACTAAATCACTATAATTTTTTTTTTATAGCCTTAGAACACATTCATGCATGATTGAATAACTATGAATTTTTTTTTATGACGTTAGAACACATATATGAATGATTGAATCAGAATGAAATGTTTTTGACAGCCTTATAACACATATATGCATGATTGAATCACAATGAAAATTTTTGGCAGACTTACAACTCATATATGCTTGACTGAATCACTAGGATTTTTTTTGGAGAGCCTTAGAACACATATATGCATGATTGAATCACTATGATTTTTTTTGACAACCTTAGAACACATATATGCATGATTGAATCAATATGAATTTTTTTTTACAGCATTAGAACACATATGCATGATTGTAACACTAGATTTTTTTTGACAACTTTAGAACACATATATGCAAGATTTAATCCCTTTGATTTTTTTTTATATCCTTACAACATATATATGATTGATTGAATCACAGTGACATTTTTTTGAGAGCCATAGAAAAATATATGCCTGATTGAATCACTAAGAATTTTTTTTTGACTGTCTTAAAACATATATATGCATGATTGAAAATTTTCTGACTACCTTAGAACATATATATGCATGATTAAATCAATATGAATTTTTGTTTTACAACCTTAGGACACATATATGCATGATTGAATCACCTTAATTTTTTTTGACAGCATTAAAACACATATATGCATGATTGAATCACTATGGTTTTTTTTAAAGCCTTAGAACATATATATTCAAGATTGATTTAGATTGAAAATTTTTAGACAGCCTAGGAATACAAATATGCAAGATTGAAATTTTTTTGACAGCCTTAGAACATGTATATGCATGATTGAATCACTATAATTCTTTTTTACTACCTTAGGACACATATATGCTTGATTGAATCTCTATAAATTTTTTTGAGAAACTTAGAATACATTTATGCATGATTGAATCACAATGAAATTTTTTTGACAGCCTTACAACACATATATGCATGATTAAATGAGTACAAATTTTTTTGACAGCCTTAGAACACATATATGCAAGATTGAATCACAATGAAATTTTTTTGACAACCTTTGAACACAGATATACATGATTGAAATTGTTTTTGACAGCCTTAGAACACATATATTAATGATTAAATCACTAAGAAATTTTTTTGATATCCTTAAAACACATACCAAAATTAAATCACTATGATTTTTTTTTAGAGTCTTAGAATACATATATGCTAGATTGAAATTTTTTAGAGCCTTAGAACACATATATACATGAATGAATCACTAAGAATTTTTTTAACATACTTAGAACACATATATGCATGATTGAATCACTATCAATTTTTGTTGATGAACTTAGAACACATATATGCTTGATTGAATCACAAAGAATTTTTTTTGATAGCCTTAGAACACATATATGCATGATTAAATCACAATGAATTTTTTTGATAGATTTAGAACACATATATGCATGATTAAATGACTAAATTTTTTTTGACAACAATAGAATACATATATGCATGATTAAATCACTATTTTTTTTATCGCATTAGAACATATATATGCATTATTCAATCACTATGAAATCTTTTTGACAGCCTTAGAACACATATATGCATGATTGAATCACTATGAATTTTTTTTGACAGCCCTAGAACAAATATATGCATGATTGAATCACTACAAATTTTTTTGACAGCATTAGAACACATATATACATGATTGAATCACTATAATTTTTTTTTGACAACCTTAGAGCACATGTCTGCTGGATTGAATAACTATGAAATATTTTTGAGAGACTTAGAACACGTATATGCAAGATTGAATCACTATGAAATTTTTTTGACAGCCTCAGAACATATATACACATGATTGAATCACTATGATTTTTTTTTCCAACATTAGAACAAATATGCATGATTGAATCACTATAATTTTTTTTGACAGCCTTAGAACACTTATATTAATGATTGAATCACTAAATTTTTTTTTTTATAGCCTTACAACATATATATGCTTGATTGAGTCACTATGAATTTTTGTGACAGCCTTAGAACACATATATGCATGATTGAATCACAATTAAATTTTTTGCCAGCCCTAAAAGACTTATATGCACAAAACAATCATTATAATGCTTTTTGAGATACTTAGAACATATATATGCATGGTTAAATCACTATGATTTTTTTTTTACTGCCTCAGAACATATATATGCATGATTGAATCACTATGAATTTTTTTTGACAATGTTATAACATATATATGCATGATTGAATCAAAATAATTTTTTTTAAAGCCTAAGAATACATACATTCATGATTGAGTCACTATGAAGTTTTTTGATAGCCTTAGAACACATATATGCATGATTGAATCACTATAAATTTTTTATGGCAGAATTAGAAGACATATATGCATGAGTGAATCACTATGAAAGTTTTTTGACAGCCTTAGAACACATATATGCATGATTTAATCACTATGAATTTTTTTTGACAGCCTTAGAAGACATATATGGATGATTAAATCACTATGAATTTTTTTTGACAATGTTAGAAAACATATATGCATGATTGAGTCACTATGAAATTTTTTTGACAGCCTTATAACTCATATATGCTTGATTGAAAATCCATGATTTTTTTTTGACAACCTTAGAACACATATATGCATGATTGAATCACTAGGAAAATTTTTTGACAACACTTGAACAGATATATGCAAGATTGAATCAGAATGAATTTTTTTTGACAGCTGTAGAACACATATATTCGTAATTGAATCACGATGAAATTTTCTTGATTGCCTTAGAACTCGTATACGCATGATTGAGTCACTATGAAATTTTTTTGACAGTCCTAGAACACATATATGCATGATTGAATCACTATAAATTTTTTTTGACAGCATTAGAACACATTTGTATGATTGAATCTCTATCAAATTTTTGACAACCTCAGAACACACATATGCAAGATTGAATCACCCTATTGCATTCATCATAATTCATGATTAATGAACATTGAGCACCAGCCCTTTGCATACATTAAGAATTTTTCTTTAGGTACTGATAATATTTAATGCATTTGCAAGTGGTGGTATGATTCTTTCATTTCGACCACTTTAAATACCCAAATTTGTTCTATCAATTTTGGTAATCACTGAAGGTTGATCAAATATTCTGCAGGAAAAATGAAGCTTGGCCTAATTTTGTTCAAATTCCATCAATCTTTTGTTGAATTTGTTTAGCTGAATTTTTTTTGCCAACCTTAGATCACATATAGACTTGATTGATTCACTATGAAATTTTTTGAACAACTTTAGTATACATATGTGCATGATTGAAGCACTATGAATTTTTTTTGACAGCATCAGAACACATATATGCTTGATTGAATCACTATAAATTTTTTTAACAACCTTAGAACATATATATGGATGGTTGAATCACTATAAATCTTTTTTGGCAGCCTTAGAACACATATCTGCATGTTTGAATCACTATGAATTTTTTTTGACAACCTTAGAACACATATATGCCTGATTTTGTCACTATGAACTTTTTTTGACAGCATTGGAACAAATATATTCATAATTGAATCCTTATGAATTCTTTTTTACAACCTTAGAACACATATATGCATGATTGAATCACTATAATTTTTTTTCGACAACCTCATAACACATATATGCAAGATTAAATCACTATGAATTTTTTTTGAAAACCTTAAAACACATATATACAAGATTAAATCATAGTGAAACTTGTTTGACAACCTTAGAACACATATATGAATTATTGAATCACTATATAATTTTTTTGACAGCCTTAGATCATATATATACATGATTGAATCACTATTAAATTTTTTGGACAACCTTAGGAATAATATATGCATTATTGATTTACATAATATTTTTTTGATAGCCTTAGAACACATATATGCATGACTGACTCACAATAAATTTTTTTGACTGCCATAGAACACATATATAAGATTGAATCACTATAAAGTTTTTTTGAGAGCCTTAGAATACATATAAGCAAGATTGGTTTTTTTTTTGACAGCCTTAGAATACATATAAGCAAGATTGAATTTTTTTTGACAGCCTTAGAACACATATGTTCATGATTGAATCACTATTAATTTTTTTTGACTAACTTAGAACACATATATGCATGATTGAATAATAATGATTTTTTTTTACTGCCTTAGAACACATATATGCATGATTGAATCATAAAACATTTTTTTTGATAGCCTTAGAACACATATATGGAAGAATAAATCACTATGATTTTTTTTTACTGCGTTAGAATACATATAAGCTTGATTGAATCACTACAGTTTTTTTTTACCACATTAAAACATATATATGCACGATTCAATCGCTCTGATTCTTTTTTGACATTCTTAGAACACATATATGCATGGTTGAATCACTATGAAATTTGTTAGACAACCTTAGAACACATATATGGCAGATTGAATCGCTATAAATTTTTTTTACAGCATTAGAACACATGTATGAATGATTGAATCACTATAATTTTTTTTTTTGACAACCTTAGAACGCATATGTGCATGATTAAATCACTATGAAATTTTTTTAAAGCCTTAGAACACATATATGCAAGATTGAATCACTATATTTTTTTTTATTGTCTTAGAACACATATATGCATGATTGAATCACTATGATTTTTTTTTTACAACCTTAGACGTATATTTGCCTGATTAAATGACTATCAAAATTTTTTGACAGCCTTAGAACACATATATGCATGATTGAATTACTATGATTTTTTTTAACAACCATAGAATACATATATGATTGATTGAATCATTATAATTTTTTTTGTCAACCTTAGAACACTTATATGCATGATTGACTCACTATGAAGCATTTTTGACAGCCTTAGAACACATATATGCAAGATTGAATGACTATAAATTTTTTTTTACAATCTTAGAACACATATATGCCAAGATTGAATCACTATGATTTCTTTTTGACATCCTTAGAACACACATATGCATGATTGAATAACTATGAAATTTGTTTGACAACCTTAGAAGACATATATACATGATTGAATCACTCTGAAATTTTATTGACAATGTTAGAACATATATATGCTTGATTGAGTCACTATGAATTTTTTTTTACAGCCTAAGAACACACATATGCATGATTGAATGACTATGATTTTTTTTTTAAATCCTTATAACACATATGATGATTGTATCACTATAATTTTTTTTGAAAGCCTTAGAACAAATATATATGCATGATTGAATCACTGTCAAATTCTTTTGACAATCATAGAACACATATATGCATGATTGAATTACCATGAATTTTTTTTTACAGCATTAGAACACAAATATGCAAGATTGAATCACTATAAAAAAAAATTTGACAGCCATACAACACATATATGCATGATTCCAATCACTATAAAAAATTTTTGACAGCCTAAGAACACATATATGCATGATTGAATCACTTTGAATTTTTTTGACAACTTTAGAACACATATATGCATGATTGAATCACTATGAATTTTTTTGATAGCATTAGAACAAAGATATTCATGATTGAATCACAAGAATTTTTTTTTGACAACCTCAGAACACATATATGCATGATTGAATCATTATAATTTTTTTTTACATCCTGAGAACACATATATGCATGATTGAATCTTTGTGATTTTTTTTGGACATCCTTAGAACACATATATTTATGATTGATTCATTATGAATTTTTTTGATAGCATTAGAACACATATATGCATGATTGAATCAGTACAATATTTTTTTACAACCTTATAACACATATATGAAAAGATTGAATCACTATAACATTTTTTTGGCAGCTTTAAACCACATATATGCAAAGATTGAATCACTATAACATTTTTTGGACAACCTTAGGAAAGATATATGCATTATTGAATTACATAATTTTTTTTTGACAGCCTTATAACACATATATGCATGATTGAATCACTATAATTTTTTTTGACAGCCATAGAACACATATATGCAAGATTGAATCACTATAAAACTTTTTTGAGAGCGTTAGAATACATATAAGCAAGATTGAACTTTTTTTGATAGCCTTAGAAAATATATATGCATGATTGAATCACTATGAAAATTTTTTGACAGCCTAAGAATACATATATGCGTGATTGAATCATTGTGAATTTATTTTGCTAGCCTTATGCATGATTGAATCACTATAAATTTTTTTCGACAACCTTAGAAGACATATATGCAAAGATTGAATCACTATAACATTTTTTGGACAACCTTAGGAAACATATATGCGTTATTGAATTTCATATATTTTTTTTGACAGCCGTTGAACACATATATGCATGATTGAATCACTATAATTTTTGTTTGAGAGCCTTAGAATACATATAAGCAAGATTGAAATTTTTTTGATAGCCTTAGAATATACATATGCATGATTGAATCACTATGAATTTTTTTTTACAGCCTTAGATCACATATATGCAAGATTGAATGACTATAAATTTTTTTGAGAGCCTTAGAATACATATAAGCAAGATTGAAATTTTTTTGACAGCCTTAGAATATACATATGCATGATTGAATCACTATGAAATTTTTTTGACAGCCTTAGATCACATATATGCAAGATTGAATAACTAGTAAATTTTTTTGACAACCTTAGAACACATATATGCATGATTGAATCACTACAAAAAAATTTTGACCACATGAGAATATATATATATATATATATATATATATATATATATGAATATATATATATATGTATATATGCATGATTCAATCACTCTGATTCTTTTTTGACAGCCTTAGAACACATATATGCGTGGTTCAATCACTATGAAATTTTTTAGACAACCTTAGAACACATATATGCGTGATGGAATCACTATAATTTTTTTTGGTTGCATTAGAACACATGTATGAATGATTGAATCACTATAAATATTTTTTGAGAACCTTAAAACGCATATGTGCATGATTAAATCACTATGAAAATTTTTTAAAGCCTTAGAACACATATATTTATGATTGAATCATGATTTTTTTTTTGATAGCCTTATAACACATATATGCATGATTGACTCACTATGAAATTTTTTTGACAACCTTAGACGTATATTTGTCTCATTAAATGACTATAATTTTTTTTTGACAGCCTTAGAACACATATATGCATGATTGAATTACTATGATTTTTTTTTAACAACCACAAAATACATATATGCTTGATTGAATCATTATGATTTTTTTTTTACAGTTTTAGAACACTTATATGCATGATTAAATCACTATAAAATATTTTTAACAACCTTAGAACACATATATGCAAGATTGAATCACTATAAATTTTTTTTGACAACCTTAGAAAACGTATATGCAAAGATTGAATCACTATGAAAAATTTTTGACAGCCTTAGAACACATATATGCAAGATTGAATAACTATGAAATTTTTTTGACAACCTTAGAAGACATATATGCATGATTGAATCAGTCTGAAATTTTATTGATAATGTTTGAACACATATATGCTTGATTGAGTCACTATGGATTTTTTTTGACAGCCTAAGAACACACATATGCATGATTGAAAGACTCTGATTTTTTTTTTAAATCCTTAGAACACATATATGCATGATTGTATCACTATAAATTTTTTTTTTAAAGCATTAGAACACATATATGAATGATTAAATCACCATAAATGTTTTTTGACAGCCTTAGAACACGTATATGTAAGATTGAATAACTATGAAACTTTTTGGACAGGTTAGAACATATATACGCACGATTGAATCACTGTGAAATTCTTTTGACTACCATAGAATACATATATGCGTAATTGGATCACCCTGAATTTTTTTTTACTGCATTAGATCACAAATATGCAAGATTGAATCATTGTAATTTTTTTTTTTAGAACCTTATAGCACATGTATGCTTGATTCAATCACTATAAAAAAATTTTGACAGCCTAAGAACACATATATGCAGGATTGAATCACTATGATTTTTTTTGGACAACCTTAGAACACATATATCCATGATTGTATCACTATGATTTTTTTTTTTGACAACTTTAGAACACATATATGTATGATTGAATCATTATAAATTTTTTTTACAGCCTGAGAACACAATTATTTAGGTATTGAACCATTATGAAATTTTTTTGACATCCTTAGAACACATATATGCATGATTGAATCACTATTAAATTTTTTGAACAACCTTAGAACACATATATCTAAAGATTGAATCACTATAACATTTTTTTGAGGGCCTTAGAACACATATATGCAAAGATTGAATCACTATAACATTTTTTGGACAACCTTAGGAAACATACATGCATTACTGAATTACATAAAAAATTTTTGACAGCCATAGAACACATATATTTATGATTGAATCACTATAAATTTTTTTGACAGCCATACAACACATATATACAAGATTCAATCACTATAAATTTTTTTTGAGAGCCTTAGAATACATATAAGCAAGATTGAATTTTTTTTGACAGCCTTAGAATATATATATGCATGATTGAATCACTATGAAATTTTTTTAACAACCTTAGAACACATATAGGCATGATTGAATTGCTATCAATTTTTTTTGATAAACTTTGAACACATATATGCTTGATTGAATCATAATGATTTTTTTTTGACAGCCTTAGAACACATATATGCATGATTGAATCACAATGGAATTTTTTTGACAGCCTTAGAACATATATATGCTTGATTAAATGACTATAATTTTTTTTTGACAACCTTAGAACACATATATGCATGGTTGAATCACTATAACTTTTTTTTTACCACATTAGAACATATATATATATGCACGATTCAATCACTCTGATTCTTTTTTGACAGCCTTAGAACACATATGCATGGTTGAATCACTATGAAATTTGTTAGACAGCCTTAGAACAAATATATGCATGATTGAATCACTATAAATGTTTTTGACAACATTAGAACTCATGTATGAATGATTGAATCACTATAAATTTTTTTTGACAACCTTAGAATACATATGTGCATGATTATTTCACTATGATTTTTTTTTAATGCCTTAGAACACATATGCATGATTGAATCACTATATTTTTTTATAGCCTTAGAACACATATATGCATGATTGAATCACTATGAAATTTTTTTGACAACCTTAGACTTATATTTGCATGATTAAATGACTATAAATTTTTTTTGAGAGCCTTAGAACACATATATGCAAGATTGAATTACTAAGAATTTTTTTTAACAACCATATAATACATATATGCTTAATTGAATCATTATGAATTTGTTTTTACAACCTTAGAACAATTATATTCATTATTGAATCTGTAACGCCCCAAAAATCCAGGACTTGTAACTTTTTAGAATAGTTTAGAAAGCTTTGAAATCATACAATCATCAGAGTTTAAATAATACTTCAGCGGAAAATGATATTTTTAAAACCACAAGTCAATGGATCTTAAGCACATTACAGCGTAAACTTTCCTTTTTGTCAAATCCCGCACAACCATTGAAGTCAAATGGTTTAGAAACAGAGTTTCAATAATTGAGAATTCGTTTGTTGAAACCAAGAAGAAGCTTACTAAAACAGTTTTATTAACTCACGGTTTAATAAAAGAGAAATTTTGGAATACCCTTCATACCAAATTTACCAACATGTCCTCAGGAGCGAAACGTCAGGGAAAAAGCTCTATCTTGCTCTCATCACGCCATCGTGCCATCGCAGACTGTATTACCTATCCAAAACCTACCCATAAAATGGGTCAGTTTCACTAAAAACTGGTAGGTGCACAGACATGACAATATTGAACATAATTAAGCAGAATAATTTAATATGTCAAGTAGACAGGCAATTATATAGCAATTTAATTTCAACAGATTCACAGAGCAACTATCATGAACACAATGTTAAAATTATTACAAGCATTTTACTGGCACCAGTAGGCTAACTATTACAAGCAAAGCACTGCACAAGGAAGTTAACTAACAAAATACAATGCTTCATCAACCACACACACAATTCCACAAGTATTGAACCTGTTGTACCCTGTAACTTTCATACGTGCATAGCTGAACACATTGCGATCAGGTTTAACTTATGTTTCGATATTAACTGGCCCAGCGGGTACGCACAAGGCACGACTCTAGAAACAACCTAGACTGATTCGGGGGTTTATTATGCTATGTATTTTATGATAACCCGGATAGCTGACTGAGTCCGCACCTAAGGGGACGGTCGGTGACCAAGAGAGAAATCCCCAAAGCAGCATAAACAATGGATGCATCCCAAACATGGAGAGCTACCACCTAGGATAATTATGGTAGTCTCATTCCCCTAACTCCGATGACTGGGGAAGCCGAGTCTTTTGCTCGTAACTGCCATTAATGGCCTGTCCATCGAAGTTTTGTACCTTTCTGTCCTCTCTCCTGACAGGAGTTAGCGATTCGAATGAGTATATCAGAGGTAGTTAACTGAAGACTCATTCTACATACTCTGGTCTTTCGACCCACTCGAGTATCTTGCCGGTGAAGGCGAAAACATCACTTATTTAGGTGATCACAACATTTTGTTATTTGCGCTCATCGAGGTTGCCACAACCTATTCATCCAATCATCGCAACGTAAGAAGATGTACTTGTCCAAAAAGTACGGTCGTACATGTCATAAGTACGACTACGATGAAAGGGATATGGTTCCACAAAAGAAACCCCAACAGATGTTATCTGCAAAAGAATTAATACAACACAGCCTGGCAAGATAAATTTTGAATTCACTTCAACAACATTTTTCATATTTCATGATGCAAGGTCATCCCGGATCTCTCGTCCGATCAACAAAGTACTTAACATGTTGTGCATGTCTAAAAGTGCGCCATACTGAACCAGGGAGGTCTGTGGGCTTCTCAAAAGGAATACCCAACACACAACTTCATAACAATTCAAAGAATATAGGAGTGCTCATTTGGCACGATTCATCCTTAAAAGCCATAATGCCACATTAAGTCATTCACACAAGACACAACACTATCAATCTTACATCCAAAATTTATCTTAGTATCGACATGTTACACTAGTTTGATACATAAAGAATGGGTCCTTCAACAGAACCCCACTCATTCATATGCTCATGCCCCTGATCGGGGTTATTCAAAATGAGCCGCAACTTGAGTCAAGGTTATAAAACATTTCTCCCAAGTGTGTGGACTTGGGAGGGGCCAAATGTGACTTCGCAATCCTGCAAGACTTAATCATACTTTGCAAAAGTTGTGCATTTTGAAGAGCCCTGGGTTTGCAGAAGGAAATCCTCTTTAAAGAACTATAGTGCTCAAGTGCAACTTCTGGTGTTTTGAAAACAGGTGATAACAGGATATGCACAAGACTACAGTTATGTAAGTACATATTTACCATGAGTGTGAGCATATGCAGGTTATAACATGTCAACACACAACTCTCGACTTGCGATGCCGCACATCGAGGGAAAAGCACATAAGTAATACATGAGGTACCAACACCATACATTGACCACTTAGATAGGCAAACACATAAGGTCATAAATAATACACGAGACACAAGGTCGTACCTCACTCAAAGGAAACGTGCAGGCAAAAATGGATGCAAGCAAACAAGGGCATATGTAATTCAAGAAATACGAAACCACACCTCAAATTCATAAACACTACGCAAAATAATAATCGAATAATGAAATTGTACATCCACCCATAGAAAGGTACAGGCGAGTATACATGCAAGCAACTTAGGGCATAAGTATTGCAAAAAGTGCGAAACCACCTTCAACACGTAAGCAAATACACAAATTACTACTCGAAGAGTAAAACCGTACATCGACTCATAAACATGGAGACAAGAATAATAAGTCACGCAAAAGCAGTATAAATCTAAGTACAACTAGCATAGACATTTTAATTATTTCAACTTAATTAGATCTTATTGCCCCTTGTGCGACTTTACCCTACCTTGGGATGTCGTGCAACTGCGTACGCCTACGCGTGAGGATAATATGAGGGTTGAGCCGCAGAGCACGATCGAGACCTGTTGCGTAAATCTGCAAGAGTGCGAAACATTTAATTAAGCTAATCTAATTAATGGTGCGATGAGGACATGGATAGGTTTAGGCGACAGGGACGAGCCACTGCCGAAAACAGCAAGGCGGCAGGGGCCCTCGGCTCCTTCCGACAGAACAATAAAATAGCAGGGGCTTCGGCCCCTGCATGATGAGCAAGCGAAGGGCAGGGGCCTCTGCCCCTGCCAAACAAGGTCACGCATGGCAGGGGCATCGGCCCCTACCTGAAAAAACAGCTGACAGGGGCCTCGGACCTGCCTCACGAAGGTAACAAGTGGCAGGGACACTGGATACTGCGTGCCAGCTCAGAATGGCAGGGGTTTCGGCCCCTGCCAGACAGAATAATGAAGGGCAGGGGTATCGACCCCTACCCCGCAGAATAGAGAACGGCAGGGGCCTCGGCCCCCTTGCCTGAAGAACATGATATGGCAGGGGCCTTGGCCCCTGCCTGACAAAAATAGGGAATGGCAGGGGCCCCAGCCCCTGCCTGACGAATCAAGGGACAGCAAGGGCCTCGGCCCCTGCCTGCAGAACCAACAAATGGCAGGGGCCTCGACCCCTGCCTGACAAAACCACGGAGCCGCAGGGGTGACAAGCCCCCTGCGTGCCGAGAAACAAGAGGCAGCAGGGGGGATATCCCCTGCCCTCCCAGAAGCCAAGAGGCGGCAGGGGCGAGCCCAGCAAAACAAAGGGCGACAGGGGCATCGCCCCTGCCAGCCGGAAAAACAGGAAACGGCAGGGGCATTGCCCCTGCTCACCGGAGATTGAGAGGAGGCAGGGGGCTAACCCCTGCCAGAGAGAGGGCTCGGGACGGGGGTGACAGGGGGCAACCAACCTCCCGTCGGTTTCCCTATCACCCACAGGGGTGAGGAGGTGCCGCAGGGGCCATTGGCCCCCCTGCCGGCACTCCGGCGAACCCCCACAAGAGAGAAGGGGACGACAAGGGCCCTGTAGGCCCCCTGTCGGGTTTCCAATGGGCAAAGAGGGAGGTGGGAGGGCACGGCAGAGGCCGTGCGCCGCCTGCCGGTGTCCTGGCGAGGTGATAGAGAGAGATGGGAGGGGGAGGAGGAGAAGGTGGAGGCTGCATACCTGGAAGGAGAGGAGGCGAGGTGGCTGGCGGTCGGCGGCGTGCGCAGGGAAGGAGGAGGCGTCGGTCGGGGTTGCCGGCGAGGTTGTCGCCTGCAGGGAACGAGAAGGGGGGCGGGGCATCGTTCCTCCCCTCCCGCAATGCTCTTAAAGAGCTCGGGGAGGGGCGACAAAAGGGGAAACCCCGATGGGTTTCCCAATCGGGCCGAAGGCGCGGTGGGGGGGATGCGGCGCACAGGGGGGTTTTGTTTTAAACAAAACCTCTCCTGCGTCGGGTTATGAAACCCTATCGCAGGCGGGCCCGGGTTGGGTCCGGACCCGACCCGGCCCTGGTCCGATAATTTTTTTTTTTTTTTTTTTTGAAAAACGTGGGTTTTATAGAATCACTATGAAATATTTTTGACAGCCTTAGAACACATATATGCAAGATTGAATCATTATAAATTTTTTTTGACAACCTTAGAACACATATATGCAAAGATTGAATCACTATGAAATTTTTTTGACAGCCATAGAGCACATATATTTATGATCGAATAACTATGATTTTTTTTGACAACCTTAGAAGACATATATGCATGATTGAATCACTCTGAAATTGTATTTACAATGTTAGAACACATATATGCTTGATTGAGTCACTATCAATTTTTTTTGACAGCCTAAGAACACACATATACATGATTGAATGACTCTGAATTTTTTTTGAAATCCTTAGAACACATATATGCATAATGGCATCACTATAATTTTTTTTTGAAAGGATTAGAACACATATATGCATGATTGAATCACCATAATTTTTTTTTCACAGCCTTAGAACACATATATGCAAGATTGAATTACTATGAAATTTTTGGGACAACCTTAAAACACATATATGCATGATTGAATCACTGTGAAATTCTTTTGACAACCATAGAACACATATATGCATGATTGAATCACGACAATTTTTTTTTGACAGCATTAGAACACAAATATGCAAGATTGAATCACTATAAATTTTTTTTTGACAACCTTATAACACATATATGCGTGATTCAATCACTATAAAATGTTTTTGACAACCTAAGAATACATATGCATGACTGAATTACTATGATTTTTTTTTTACAACAATAGAGCACATATATGCATGATTGTATCACTATGAATTTTTTTTTAAAGCATTAGAACAAATATATTCATGATTGAATCACAAGAATTTTTTTTTGACAACCTCACAATACATTTATGCATGATTGAATCATTATAATTTTTTTTTACAGCCTGTGAACAGATATGCGCAGGATTGAATCATTATGAATTATGTTTTACCTCTTTAGAACACATATATGAATGATTTAATCACTGTGAATTTTTTTTGATAGCCTTAGAACACATATATGCAGGATAAAAATTGTTTGGATTGCTTTATAACATATATATGCATGATTGAATCACCATGAATTTTTTTTGACAACCTTAGAACACATATGCATGATTGTATTATCTTAATTTTTTTTGACATGCTTAGAATATATATATGCATGATTGAATCATTATGAAATTTTTTTGACAGACTTACACCCCTATAAGCTTGATTGAATCACTATGAAATATTTTTGACAGCCTTAGAACACATATATGCAAGGTTGAATCACTATGATTTTTTTTTTAGAGCCTTAGAATACATATATGCAGGATTGAATTTTTTTTGACAGCCTTAGAACACATACATGCATGATTGAATCACCATGATTTTGTTTTGATAGCATTAGAATACATATGCATGATTGAATTACTATGATTTTTATTTAACAACCATAGAATATAAATATGCTTGATTGAATCATTATGAATTTTTTTTGACAAACTTAAAACACTTATATGCATGATTGAATCACAATGAAATATTTTTGACAGCATTAGATCACATATATCCAGTATTGAATCACTATAAATTTTTTTGACAACCTTAGAACACATATATGCAAGATTGAATCACTATAATTTTTTTTTGACAACCTTAGAACACATATATGCAAAAATTGAATCACTATGAAAATTTTTTGACAGCCTTAGAACACATATATGTATGACTGAATAACTATGATTTTTTTTTTACAACCTTAGAAGACATATATGCATGATTGAATCACTCTGAAATTTTATTGACAATGTTAGAACACATATATGCTTGATTGAGTCACTACGATTTTTTTTTTACATCCTAAGAACACACATATACATGATTGAATGACTGCGAATTTTTTTTGAAATCCTTAGAACACATATATGCATGATTGTATCACTGTAAAGTTTTTTTTGAAAGCATTAGAAAACATATATGCATGATTGAATCACCATTAAAAAAATTTCACAGCCTTAGAACACGTGATTGAATCACTATGAAATTTTTGATACAGCCTTAGAACACATATATGCATGATTGAATCACTGTGAAATTCATTTGACAACCATAGAACACATATATGCATGATTGAATAATCATGATTTTTTTTTACAGCAGTAGAACACAAATATGCAAGATTGAATCACTATAATTTTTTTTTTGACAACCTTATAACACATATATGCGTGATTCAATCACTATAAAATGTTTTTAACAGCCTAAGAACGCATATATGCATGATTGAATCACTATGAATTTTTTTTTACAACCATAGAGCACATATATGCATGATTGTATCACTATAATTTTTTTTTGAAATCATTAGAACAAATATATTCATGATTGACTCACAAGAATTTTTTTTTGACAACCTCACAACACATATATGCATGATTGAATCATTATAATTTTTTTTTACTGCCTGAGAACACATATACACAGGATTGAATCATTGTGAAATTTTTTTGACATCCTTAGAACACATATATGAATGATTTAATCACTGTGAAATTTTTTGACAGCCTTAGAACACATATATGCAGGATAATTTTTTTTTGGATTGCTTTATAACATATATATGCATGATTGAATCACTATGAATTTTTTTTTGACAACCTTAGAACACATATGCATGATTGTACTATCTTAAATTTTTTTTGACATGCTTAGAATACATATATGCATGATTGAATCATTATGAAATTTTTTTGATAGACTTACACACCTATAAGCTTGATTGAATCACTATGAAATATCTTTGACAACCTTAGAACACATATATGCAAGATTGAATTACTATGAAATTTTTTTGAGAGCCATATAATACATATATTGAGGATTGAATTTTTTTTGATAGCCTTAGAACACAAACATGCATGATTGAATCACCATGATTTTTTTTACAGCATTAGAACACATATGCATGATTGAATTACTATGATTTTTTTTTAACAACCATGGAATACATATATGCTTGATTGAATCATTATGAATTTTTTTTGACAAACTTAGAACATTTATATGCATGATTGAATTGCTACGAAATATGTTTGACAACCTTAGATCACATATATGCAAGATTGAATCACTATAAATTTTTTTTGACAACCTTAGAACACATATATGCAAAGATTGAATCACTATGAAGTTTTTTTTTGACAACCTTAGAACACATATATGCAAAGATTGAATCACTATGAAATTTTTTGACAGCCTTAGAACACATATATGCATGATTGAATCACTATGATTTTTTTTTGACAATGTTAGAACACATATATGCATGATTGAGTCACTATGAAATTTTTTTGAAAGCCTTAGAACACATACATGTATGATTGAATCACTATAAATTTTTTTTATCATCATTAGAACACATATATGCATGATTGAATTACCATAAAAAAAAATTTGACAGCCTTAGAATACATATATAAAAGATTGAATCATTAGAACACATATATGCATGATTGGATCACAATGATTTTTTTTTAACAACCTTAGAACATATATAAGCATGATTGAATCACCACGAAATTTTTACAGCATTTGAACACATATATGCATGATTGAATCACTACAATTTTTTTTGACAACCATAGAACACATATTTGCATGATTGAATTACTAAGATTTTTTTTTGCTCCCTTTAGAACACATATATGCATGATTGTATCACTATGATTTTTTTTTTGACAACATTAAAACAAATATATACATGGTTTAATCACTAGAATTTTTTTTGACAACCTATGAACACATATATGCATGCTAGAATCACTTTGAAATTATTTTTGACAGTCTTACAACACATACATGCATGATTGAATCACTATGAATTTTTTTTGACAACCTTAGACATATTTATGCATGAATAAATCAATATAAATTTTTTTGACAGCCTTAAAGCACATATATGCATGATTGAGCTTCTATGATTTTTTTTTTAACATGCATGGAATACATATATGCAATATTGAATCACTACGAAATATATTTGACAGCCATAAAACACATATATGCAACATTTAATCACTATAAAATTTTTTTGACAGCCTTAGAACACATATATGCATGATTGAATCATTATAAATTTTTTTTGACAACCTTAGAACAAATATATGCAAGATTAAATCACTATGAATTTTTTTTTACAGCCTTAGAACACATATATGCAAGATTGAATCACTATGATTTTTTTTTGACGGGCTTACAACACATATATGCATGATTGAATCACAGTGATTTTTTGTTGACAATGTTAGAACACATATATGCATGATTGAGTCACTATGAAATTTTTTGGACAGCCTTAGAACAAATATATACACGATTGAATGACTATGTGTTTTTTTTGAAATCCTTAGAATACATATATGCCTGATTGAATAATCACTACAGTTTTTTTTTCACAGCATTCGAACACATAAATGCTTGATTGAATCACCATGATTTTTTTTTGTCAACCTTAGAAAACATTCATGCAAGATTGAATCACTATTTTGACAGCCTTAGAAAACATATATGCATGATTCAATCAGCATGAAATTTTGTTGTCAACATTAGAACACATATATGCATGATTGAATCACTATAAGTTTTTTTTGACAACCTTAGAGCACATATGTGCATGATTTATTCACTATAATTTTTTTTTGATAGCCTAAGAACTCATAGATGCCTGATTGAATGATTATGATTTTTTTTTTGACAACCTTAGAACACCTATATGGATTATTGTATCCGTATGAATTTTTTTGACAGCATTAGAACAAATATATGCATGAGTGAATAACTAGAAATTTCTTTTAATAACCTCAGAACACATATATACATGATTGAATCACTGTGATTTTTTTTTTACAGCCTTAGAACACATATATAAATGATTGAATCAATATGAAATGTTTTGACAGCCTTAGAACACGTATATAAATGATTGAAATTTTTTGGAAAGCCTTATAACTCATATATTCCTGATTGAATCATTATGCATTTTTTTGGACAACCTTCGAACACATATATGCATGATTGATTCACCATATAAATTTTTTGACAGCCTAAGACCACATATATACATGATTGAATAACTATGAAATTTTTTTAACAGCCTTAGAACGTATATTTGCGAGATTAAATCACTATGAATTTTTTTTAGAGCCTTATAATGCAGATATGCTGGATTGAAATTTTTTTGATGGCCTTAAAACACATATATGCATGATAGAATCACTATGAAATTTTTTTGACAGCCTTAGAACACATATATGTATGATTTCACAATGATTTTTTTTTTGACAACCTTAGAACACAAATATGCATGATTAAATGACAATGAAGTATTTTTGACATCCTTAGAACACTTATATGCGTGATTGAATCACTGTAATTTTTTTTGACAGCCTTTGAACACATATATGCATGATAGAAAATTTATGGATTGCTTTATAACACATATATGCATGATTGAATCGCTATGAAATTTTTTGACAACCTTAGAACACGTATGCATGATTGAATCATCATAATTTTTTTTGACAAGCTTAGAATACATATATGCATGACTGAATCACTCTGAATTTTTTTGACAGCCTTAGAACACATATACGTAAGACTGAATCACTATAACAATTTTTTGAGAGCCTCAGAATACATATATGCAATATTGATTTTTTTTTACAGCCTTAGAACACATATATGCATGATTGAATCACCATGAATTTTTTTTTACAGCCTTAGAACACATATGCATGATTGAATCACTACAATTTTTTTTTGCCAGCATTAGAACACATATACGATTGATTGAAGCACTAATTTTTTTTTAACAACCTTACAACACGTATATGCATGATTGAATCACTGTGAAATGTTTTTTAGAGACTTAGAACACATATATACCTGTTTGAAACATTTTGAAAGTTTTTTTATGGCCTTAGAACACATACATGTATGATTGAATCACTATGAATTTTTTTGGAGAACCTTAGACACAAATATGCATGATTAAATCACTATAATTTTTTTTTAATAGCCTTAGAACACATATATATATAATTGAGTTACTATGACTTTTTTAACAACCATAGAATACATATATGCGTGAATAAATCATTATGAATTTTGTTTGGACAACCTTAGAACACATATATAGAAGATTGAATCACTACAAAATATTTTTGGTATGCTTAGAACACATAATTGCAACATTGAATCACTATGAATTTTTTTTGACAACCTTAAAACACATATGTGCATGATTGAATCACAGTGAATTTTTTTTTACAACCTTAGAACACATATATGAATTATTGAATCACTATGAAATGTTTTTGACTGCCTTAGAACATATATATACATGATTGATTATCTATTAATTTTTTATACAACCTTATGAAACATATATGCATTATTGAATTACATAATTTTTTTTGACAACCTTAGAACACATATATGCAGAATTGAATCACTATAAATTTTTTTGACAGCCATAGAACACATATATGCAAGATTGAATCACTATAAAAAAATTTTGAGAGCCTTAGAATACAAATAAACACGATTGAAATTTTTTTGACAGCCTTAGAATATATATATGCAAGATTGAATCACTATGAATTTTTTTTGACAACCTTAGAGCACGTATATGCATGATTGAATCACTATCAAATTTTTTTGACAAACTTAGAACACATATATGCATGATTGAATAATAATGATTTTTTTTTACAGCCTTAGAACACATATATTCATGATTAAATCACATTGAATTTTGTTTTACAGCCTTAGAACACATATATGCATGATTAAATGACTATAAAATTTTTTTGAGAGCCCTTAGAACACATATATGCATGATTGAATCACTACAAATTTTTTTTTTACCACATTAGAACATATATATGCATGATTCAATCACTCTGATTCTTTTTTGAGAGCCTTAGAATACATATATGCATGATTGAATCACTATGAAATTTGTTAGACAGCCTCAGAACACACATATGTATGATTGAACCACTATAATTTTTTTTGACAGCATTAAAATACATGTATGAATGATTGAATCACTATAATTTTCTTTTGACAACCTTAGAACACATATGTGCATGATTAAATCACTATGATTTTTTTTAAAGCCTTAGAACACATATATGCATGAATGAATCACTATATATGTTTTTTGATAGCCTTAGAACACATATATGCATGATTGAATCACTATAAAAAAAATTTGACAACCTTAGACGTATATTTGCCTGATTAAGTGACTTAAAATTTTTTGATAGCCTTAAAACACATATATGCATGATTGAAATAGTATGATTTTTTTTAACTACCATAGAATACATATATGCTTGATTGAATCATTATGATTTATTTTTGACAGCCTTAGAACACTTATATGCATGATTGAATCACTATAAAATACTTTTGACAGCCTTGGAACACATATATGCAAGATTGAATAACTATAAATTTTTTTTGACAACCTTAGAACACGTATATGCAAAGATTGAACCACTTAGAATTTTTTGTGACAGATTTAGAACACATATATGCATGATTGAATAACTATAAATTTTTTTTGATAACCTTAGAAGACATTTATGCATGATTGAATCACTTTGAAATTTTATGGACAATGTTAGAACACATATATGCTTGATTAGGTCACTTTGATTTTTTTTGACAGCGTAAGAACACACATATGCATGATTGAATGACTATGAATTTTTTTTGAAATCCTTACAACACATATATGCAAAATTGTACCACTATAAATTTTTTGTTGAAAGCATTAGAACACATGCGTGGTTGAATCACCATAAATTTTTTTTTACAGCCTTAGAACACGTATATGCAAGATTGAATCACTATGAAATTTTCTGGACATCCTTAGAACACATATATGCATAATTGAATCACTGTGAAATTCTTTTAACAACCATAGAATACATATATGCAAAATTGAACCACTATGAGTTTTTTTGAGAGCCTTATAATACATATATGCAGGATTGAAATTTTTTTGATAGACTTAGAACACATATATGCAAGATTGAATCACTATGATTTTTTTTTACAGCCTTAGAACACATATATGCAAGAATAAATCACAATGGATTTTTTTTGACAGCCTTAGAACATAAATATGCATGATTAAATGACTATGAATTTTTTTTGACATCCTTAGAACACATATATGCGTGATTGAATCACTGTGATTTTTTTTTTACTGCCTTAGAACACATATATGCGTCATAGAAATTTTTTGGATTGATTTATAACATATATATGCATGATTGAATGGCTATGAAATTTTTTTGACAACCTTAGAACACATATGCATTATTGAATCATCATAATTGTTTTTTGACAAGCTTAGAATACATATATGCATGATTGAATCACTATGATTTTTTTTTACAGACTTAGAACACATATATGCAAGATTGAATCGCTATGACAATTTTTTGAGAGCCTTAAAATACATATATGCAGTATTGAAATTTTTTTGACAGCCTTAGAACACATATATGCATGATTGAATCACCATGATTTTTTTTACAGCCGTAGAACACATATATATATATATATATATGATAAAATCACTACGAAATTGTTTTGACAACATTAGAACACTTGTACAAATGATTGAATCACTATTTTTTTTTTGACAACCTTACAACACTTATACGCATGATTGAATCACTATCAAATGTTTTTTATAGCCTTAGAACATATGTATGCATGGTTGAAACATTATGATTTTTTTTTACGACCTTAAAACATACATGCATGATTGAATCACTATGAAATTTTTTAAAGAACCTTAGACACAAATATGCATGATTAAATCACTATAAAATTTTTTTGGACAGCCTTAGAACACATATATGCACGATTGAGTTACTATGACTTTTTTAACAACCATAGAATACATATATGCCTGATTAAATCATTATGAATTTTGTTAGGACGGCCTTAGAACACTTATACGAAAGATTGAATCGCTACAAAATATTTTTGATAGCCTTAGAACACATATATGCAATGTTGAATCACTATAAATTTTTTTGACAGCCTTAGAACACAAATATGCATGATTGAATCACTATAAAAAATTTTTGGCAACCTTAGAACACATATATGCAAAGATTGAATCACTGTAACATTTTTTTTTACAGCCTTAGAACACATATATGCATGACTGAGTCACTATGAATTTTTTTTGACAACGTTAGAACACACATATGCATGATTGAATGAATATGAAGTTTTTTTGAAAGCCTTAGTACACATATATGCATGATTGAATCACTATAATTTTTTTATAGCCTTAGAACACATATATGCATGATTGAATCACTATAAATTTTTTTTAGCCTTAGAACACATATATGCATGATTGAATCACTATGAAATTTTTTTGACAACCTTGGACACATATATTCATGATTAAATTACTAGAATTTTTTTTGACAACTTTAGAACACATATATGCATCATTGAATTATTATGATTTTTTTTTACTTCCTTAGAACACATATATGCATGATTGAATCACTATAAAATATTTTTTACAGCGTTAGAACAAATGTATGTAACATTGAATCACTATAAATTTTTTTGACAACCTTAGAACACATCTATGCGAAGATTGAATCACTAGGAAATTTTTTTGAAAGCCTTAGAGCACATATTAAACTGATTGAATCACTATGAAATTTTTTTGACAACTTTAGAACACATATATCCATAATCGAATCACTATGAATTTTTTTTTACAATGTTAGAACACATATATGCATGATTGGGTCACTACAAATTTTTTTTGAAAGCCTTAGAACATATATATGCGTGATTGTATCAATATAATTTTTTTTGACAACATTAGAACACATATGTATGATTGAATCCTCATAACATTTTTTTGACAACCTTACAACACATATATGTAAGATTGATTCACTATAAATTTTTTTGCACTGCCTTAGAACACATATGTGCATGATTGAATCACTATAAAATTCTTTGGACAACATTAGAATAAATATATGCATGATTGAATCAGTATGCATTTTTTTTTACAATGTTAGAACACATATATGCATGATTGAGTCACAATGACAGTTTTTTGACAGCTTTAGAACAAACATATGCACGATTGAAAGACTACATGTTTTTTTGAAAGCCTTAGAACACATATATGAAAGATTGAAACACTACAATTTTTTTTTACAACATTAGAACACATATACGCATGATTGAATCACCCTAAAATGTTTTTGACAACCTTAGAACACATACATGCAAGTTTCAATCACTATGATTTTTTTTAGACAAGCTTAGAACACATATATGCATGATTGAATCACTAAGAATTTTTTTTGCCAACCTTAGAACACATATATGCATGATTGAATCACTATAAATTTTTTTTGACAACCTTAGAACACATATATGCAAGATTGATTTTTTTTATAGCCTTAGAACACATATACTGATCATGCATATATTTTAGGGATATTTCATATAAAAATATGCATGATTTCATGAGAAAATGATTTAAAAACCCAAATTTATGTTAGTTTCGAGTAAATGTGCTAAAATAATATAAGAATAGAAAATGCATGAAAAATAGTGTTATTTTACATTTTAATGCATATTTTAGTTTTTGACATAATTGTAGTAGTTTAGTTTTTGAAAATCATAAAAAAAATTAGAGTTAAAATAGACTTAGTTTTGTATTTTCTAAAACATAGTCATTTTGAGTTGTTTTGTAAATAACTTTTTGAAGAGAGGTTTTTGAAATGCAATTTTAAAAAGAAGAGGGACTTATGGAGAAAAGTTGAAATCTTTAAATATGATACGTAGAGGAAAGAGAGGCTTGTCTTCTCTCTTTTGCCCAAGCTCTCTCTTCTTCCCCTTCCTCTCCACCTCTTCTTACCTTTTCTTCTCCTTCTCCCTATTTTCCCCTCTTTTTCTCATCCTCTTTCCGATGGAGAATTCCGACAACGGCTGAAGCAAGAGAGAGGATTCCAACCTCTCTTCTAATCCCTCTAATTACGGTGAGTTTTCTTATCCTCTTCTTCTTAACAATTTTTTTTTCTTCTTCTAAATTTTCTTGCATATTTTTCTCTTTTTACGGTTGCAATTTAGATTAGTTTAAATTGTTTTACAAAACAAAAGATTACATTCTGTTTGTGTGATTTCCAATTTATGCATAGTTTTATCATTTTCTGTAGTTTTATCTTCTCTGTTTTGAGCATCTAAGTATAGAGTTTATCGTTTAAAGTTTTTCTGCATTTTGTATCAGTTAATTGGATTACTTCTGTTGTGAATAGTGATCTAATATCTGAACAGGAATTCCGGTCAGCTTCTGTTGATCTGTAATCACATTCAGATCATCAAGAATCGTAGCAGTTGCCGAACATTTGCTGAAGCTGATCTGCCTCTTATTTTTGTTCCTATTCAAAATATTTGGAACTTAGAAACCAGATATGCCGTGAGATTCATCAATTGCTGAAAAATCACAGTGTGATACCTCAATCACCGGAGATCTTTGTTTGAGATCTGTCGAATTAACTATCTTCAACATCTGATGACATTTGTACTTTATCTTCCGACAAGTTCTATTTTGCCGTGAATCATCCTGCACATATGCAAATTGATCGAAAATTCCTCTGAACATGCCGGATCTGTAATAGACTTGACGGAATTTAAGTGCATTTTTCTAATCGGATTTCCTTGCATCTATCGGAGTTACTTGCCTTCACCCAAATCCGTTACATTCATTGAATTTCCATTTTGATCGAATAGATTTCCCTCTGTTAGCTGCTGGAATAATTTTTCGGAATGCCTTTACATTGTCCGCAAGTTTTCTATCCACCGGATTTCATTTCTTGCTCTGCCGAATTCTTCTACTAGATGAAATCCTCATCTCTAGATCTGCCAGATTTCTTTGTTTGCCGGCACCTCCACAACTTCCGATCATTTTCCAGTTCTCCGGCAACTCCTCTCACTGAGCCACTGTGAGAGCCAATCTTACCTGTGTGAGATTGAGCATTGTGATTCAAATGTGAAAAATCAGTTTCACGATAATATGTTTTTGATTTTCACAGTCTATTGATTTAAAAAAAAAAAAACTGATTCTCACGGTTGTGTTGATTTTAAAACTGATTTTCACTGAAATTTCTACTGTTTTTAACTGCTGGTTCTCACTGCAATTTTTGTTGTTAGTTAATTGAATAATTAGTTAGCCATTAGTTAAGTGAGTAGTTAGTTGCTAGCTTACTAAATCATTAATGATTCATATAAAATTTTTGTTTGAAGTAGCTAAGTAATGTGTAATTGTTAGCTTAGTTACTATTGTTAAGTAAGTATTAGTTATTAGTAAATTGTTAGTTAAGTGTTTTGGAATTAGTTAGTTGTTATTAGATTTAATTAGAATTAGTTTTAAATTTTAATTAGTCAATTAGATTTCGTTATTGATTTCTTTCGTATTCTTAGCATTTAGTTAGTCTATTTTGTTTGGTATAGTTTTATTCTTTTATTTTGTACTGCTCGTGTTTCTTTTGACTTGTGCAGGATCGCACAGGAGTGGAGCAGAAGCGATTGCACGACACGAAGTACAAAGATAGAAGATTTTTATTCTTCAGTTTAGAATTAGGAATTTAATTGGGTTTGTAAATATTGCACTTTACGCCCTCTGCGAAGGGTATTCATTTGTTGTAATAGTTAGTTGTTTTTACCTTTCTTGAACATTTTACATTTCAATAATTCAGCAATAAAGGTTAGTTTAGATTTGTGTACTTGAATACGAAATATTCCCGTTCCCTGAGTTCGACCCGGTCTCATCCACTAGTGAGAACCGGTTTTTATTATTTGATGTCTGGTTTTCACATGTTTTTCATATAAAAATCTTTTCAAAATTACAACGATTTAAAAGAAGACATCATATACACATGATTGAATCACCATGAAATTATTTTGACCGCATTAGAACACATAAATGCATGATTGAATCACTATGAAATGTTTTTTAGATCCTTAGAACACATATATGCATGATTGAATCATTATAAATTTTTTTATGGCCTTACAACACATACATGCATGATTGAATCACTATGAATCTTTTTTGACAACCTTAGACATATATATGCATTATTAAATCACTATAAATATTTTTTGATAGCCTAAGAATGCATATATGCATGATTGAGTTACTATGAGTTTTTTAATAACCATAGAATACTGATATACAAGATTGAATCATTATGTTTTTTTTTTACAGCCTAAGAACACATATATGCAATATTGAATCACTACAAAATATTTTTGATAGACATAAAACACTTATATGCAAAAATGAATCACTATAATTTCTTTGACAGCCTTAGAACACATATATGCATGATTGAATCACTATAAAAAAAATTTGACAACCTTAGAACACATATATGCAAAGATTGAATCACTATAACATTTTCTTAACTGCCTTAGAATACATATATGCATGATTGAATCACTATGAAATTTTTTCGAGAACCTTAGAACACATATATGCATGATTAAATAACTATAATTTTTTTTTGACAATGTTAGAACACATATATGCATGATTGAATGACTATGAATTTTTTTTGAAAGCCCTAATACACATATATGCATGATTGAATCACTATGATTTTGTTTTTGATACCCTTAGAACACACATATGCATGATTTATGAAATTTTTTTGACAACCTTAGACACATATATGCATGAGTAAATCACTATACTTTTTTTTGACAACCTTAGAACACATATTTGTGTGATTGAATTACTTTGAATTTTTTAAACAACCATAGAATACATATATGTTTGATTGAATAATTATGAATTTTTTCTGACAGCCTTAGAACACATATATGCATGATTGAATCACTATAATTTTTTTTGACAACCTTAGAACACATATATGAAAATATTGAATCACTATGAGATTTTTTTGACAACCTTAGAACACATATTTGCATGATTGAATCACTATGAAATTTATTTGACAAGCTTAGAACACATATATCCATAATTGAATCGCTATGAATTTTTTTTTACAATGTTAAGACATATATATGCATTTTTTTAAACCCTTAGAACATATATATGCATGATTGTATCATATATGCTTGATTGAATCATTAAGATTTTTTTTTACAGCCTTAGAACACATATATGAATGATTGAATCACTAAGAAATATTTTTGACAGCCTTATAACACATATATGAAACAATGAGTCTCTATAATTTTTTTTGACAATCTTAGAACACATATATGCAAGATTGAATCACTACGAAGTTTTGTTGACAGCCTTAGAACACATATATGTATGATTGAACCACTATGATTTTTTTTTTACAGCCGTAGATCACATATATGCATGATTGAATCACTATGAATTTTTTTTGACAATGTTAGAACACATATATGCATGATTGAGTCACTATGATTTTTTTTGACAGCCTTAGAGAACACATATGCATGATTGAATGAATACAATTTTTTTTTTGAAAGCCTTAGAACACATATATGCAAGATTGAATCACCATAATTTTTTTTGACAACCTTAGAACACATATATGGTTGATTAAATCGCTATAAAATTTTTTTTGACAACCTTAGAACACATATATGCATGATTGAATTACTTTGACTTTGTTTAAAAGCTATAGAATACAAATATGCTTGATTGAATCATTATGAAATTTTTTTGATAGCCTTAGAACACATATATGAAAGATTAAATCACTAAGAAATATTTTTGATACCCTTAGAACATATATATGCAAGAGTGAATCACTATAAATTTTTTTAGACAGCCTTAGAACACATATATGCATGATTGAAAAACTATAAATTTTTTTGGCAGCCTTAGAACAAATATATGCATGATTGAATCACTATGAATTTTTGTTGACAGCCTTAGAACACATATATGCATGATTAATTCACTATAATTTTTTTGAAGGCCTTAGAACACATATATACATAATTGAGTCACCATAAATTTTTTTTGACAACCTTAGAACACGTATACGCAAGATTGAATCTCAATGAAATTTTTTTGACAACCTTATAGAACATATATGCATGACTGAATCAACATGATTTTTTTTGACAACCTTAGAACACATATATGCTTGACTGAATCACCATGAATTTTTTTTAAGGCATTAGAACACATATGTGCATGGTTAAATCACTATATTTTTTGTTTGACAACCTTAAAACACATATATGCATGATCGAATTTTTTTTTGACAACCTCAGAACACATATATGCATGATTGAAATCACTATGATTTTTTTTTTGACGACCTTAGAACACATATTTTTTTTTTAACAACATTAGAACAAATATATGCAAGGTTGAATCACTAGAAATTTGTTTTGACAACCTCAGAACACATATATTTATGCTTAAATCACTATAAATTTTTTTGAAAGCCTTAGAACACATATATGCATGATTGAATTACCATAAATTTTTTTGACAACCTTAGAACACATATATGCAAGATTGAATCACAATGAATTTTTTTTGACAACCTTAGAACACATATATAAATGATAGATTTTTTTTGGCCAGCCTTATAACACATATATGCAAGATTGAATCAATATGAATTTTTTTTGACAACCTTAGAACACTTATATCTTTGATTGAATCACCATAAAAAAAATTTGACAGCCATAAAACACATATTTGCATGATTGAATCACTATTTAATTTTTTTGGCAGCCTTTGAACACATATATGTAAGATTGAATCACTATGAAATTTTTTTGAGAGCCTTAGAATTCATTATGCAAGATTGAAATTTTTTTGACAGCCTAGAACACATATAAGCATGATTGAATCACTATTAATTTTTTTTTGACAGCCTTAGAACACATATATGCATGATTGAATCATAATGGTTTTTTTTAATAGCCTTTGAACACATATATGCATGATTGAATCCCTGTGAAATTTTCTTGACAGCCTTAGAACACATATATCCATGATTGAATCACTATGAAGTATTTTTTATAGCCTTAGAATACATATATGCCTGATTTAAGCACTATGAATTGTTTTTGACATCCTTAGAACACATATACGCAAGGTTGAATCACTATGAAATTTTTTGAGAGCCTTAGAATACATATATGCAAGATTGAATATTTTTTGACAACCTTAGAATAAATATATGTGGGATTGAATCATTATAATTTTTTTTGATAGCCTTAGAACACATATATGTCAGATTGAATCACTATAAATTTTTTTTGACAGCATTAGAGCACATGTATGAATGATTGAATCACTATAAATGTTTTTTGACAACCTCAGAACACATATATGCGTGATTGAATAACTATGATTTTTTTTAGATCCTTTGAACAAATATATGCATGATTGAGTCACTATGAGATTTTTTTGACAACCTTAGAACACATACATGCATGATTGAATCACTATAATTTTTTTTGATAACCTTAGACAAATATATGCATGATTAAATCACTATAAATTTTTTTTGACAGCCTAAGAACACATATATGCATGATTAAATTACGATGATTTTTTCTTAACAACCATAGAATACATATATGCTTGATTGAATCATTATGAATTTTTTTTACAGACTTAGAACACATATATGAAAGAATGAATCACTAAGAAATATTGTTGACAACCCTAGAACACATATATGCAACAACGAGTCACTTTAATTTTTTTTGACAACATTAGAACACAAATATGCAAGATTGAATCACTATGAATTTTTGTTAACAACCTTAGAACACTTATATGCATGATTGAATCACTATGAATTTTTTTGACAACCTTAGAACACATATATGCATGACTGAATCACCATGAATTTTTTTTGACGGCATTAGAACACATATGTGCATGATTGAATCACTATAATTTTTTTTGAAGGCCTTAGAAAACATATATGCATGATTGAATCACCATAAATTTTTTTGACAACCTTAGAACACATATATACAGGATTGAATCACAATGAAATTTTTTTGACAACCTTAGAACACATATACTTATGATTGAATCACAATGAAATTTTTTTGACAACCTTAGAACACATATATGCATGACTAACCATGAATTTTTTTTGACGGCATTAGAACATATATATGCATGATTGAATTACTATAAATTTTTTTGACAACCTCAGGACACATACATGAATGATTGAATCACTATTAATTTTTTTTGACAACCTTAGAACACATATATGCATGATTGTATCACTATGATTTTTTTTTTACAACATTAGAACCAATATATGCATGCTTCAATCACAATAATTTTTTTTTACAGCCACAAATCACATATACGCAATATTGAATCAAAGTGACATTTTTTTGGCAGCCTTTGATTTTTTTATGCATGATTGAATCACTATGATTTTTTACAGCCATATATGCATGATTGAATCACTATGATTTTTTTATAGCCTTTGAAAACATAAATGCTTGATTTAAGCACTATGAATTTTTTTGACATCCCTAGAACATATATATGCAAGATTGAATCACTATGAATTTTTTTGAGAGGCTTAGAATACATATACGCAAGATTGAATTTTTTTTCACAACTTTAGAATAAATATATGCGTGATTGAATCACTATGAAATTTTTTTGACAACCTTAGAACACATATATGCATGATTGAATCACTATGATTTTTTTTAGACAATGTTGGAACACTTATATGCATGATTGAGTCACTATGAATTTTTTTTTATAGCCTTAGAGCACACATATGAATGATTGAATGAATATGATTTTTTTTTGAAAGCCTTGGAACACATATATGCATGATTGAATCACTACATTTTTTTTTAACAACACTAGAACATATATATGCATGATTGAATCACCATAAAAAATTTTTGACAACCTTAGAACACATATATGCTTGATTAAATCGCTATAATTTTTTTTGACAGCCTTAGAACACATATATGCATGATTGAATTACTTTGCATTTTTTAACAGCCATAGAATATATATATGCTTGATTGAATGATTATGAAAACTTTTCGACAACCTTAGAACACATATATGAAAGATTGAAACACTAAGAAATATTTTTGACAACCTTAGAACATATATATGCAACAATGAATCACTATAAAGTTTTCTTGATAGCCTTAGAACACATATATGCTCGATTGAATCACTATAAATTTTATTAATAACCTTAGAACACATATATAGAAGATAGAATCACTATGAATTTTTGTTGACAGCCTTATATATGCAAGATTGAATCACTATGAATGTTTTTTGGAAGCCTTAGAACACACATATGCATAAATGAATGGCTATGATTTTTTTTTGAAAGCCTTAGAACACATACATGCCTGACTGAATCACTACAATTTTTTTTGAAAGCCTTAGAACACATACATAAATGATGGAATCACCATATAAATTTTTTGACAACCTTAGAACACATATATGCAAGATTGAATCACTATGAAATTTATTGGATAGCCTTAGAAAACATATACGCATGATTGAATCTCAATGAAATTTTTTTGAAAACCTTAGAACACATATATGCTTGGCTGAATCACCATAGTTTTTTTTTTACAGCATTAGAACACATATATGCATGATTGAATCACTATAATTTTTTTTGGCAACCATAGAACACATATATTTAAGATTGAATCACTATAAAAAAATTTTGACACCCTAAGAATAGATATGTGCATGATTGAATCTCTATGATTTTTTTTGACAACCTTAGAACACATATATGCTTGACTGTATCACTACAAATTTTTTTCACAAAACTAGAACAAATATTTGTGTGATTGAATCACTAGATTTTGTTTTTGACAACCTCAAAACACATATATGCAAGATTGAATAACTATAATTTTCTTTTGAGAGCCTCAGACCATATATATGCAAGATTGAATCAATGTGACATTTTTGTGACAACCTTAGAACACATATATAAATGATTAAAATTTTTTGGCTGGCCTTATAAAACAAATATGGAAGATTAAATCGTTATGATTTTTTTTTTACAACCTTAGAACACATATATCTATGATTGTATCACCATAAATTTTTTTTGACAGCCGTAGAACACCTATTTGCATGATTGAATCACTATTAATTTTTTTTTACAGCCTTAGAACACATATATGCAAGATTGAATCACTATGATTTTTTTTAGAGCCTTAAATACATATATGCATGATTGAAATTTTTTTGATAGCCTTAGAACGTATATATGAATGATTGAATCACTATGAATTTTTTTTTGACAACTTTAGAACATATATGCATGATTGAATCATAATGATTTTTTTTTTATAGCCGTAGAACACATATATGCATGATTGAATCACTATGAATTTTTTTTTACAGCCTTAGAACACATATATGCATGATTGAATCACTATGATTTTTTTTTTCAACCTTAGAATACATATATGCATGCTTTAAGCACTATGAAATTTTTTTGATATCCTGAGATCACATATATGCAAGATTGAATCACTATGAAATTTTTTTGAGAGCCTTAAAATATATATAGGCAAGATTAAAATCTTTTTGACAGCCTTAGAATAAATATATGCATGATTCAATCGTTGTGAATTTTTTTTGACAGCCTTAGAACACATATATGCTTGATTGAATCACTCAAAATTTCTTCTTGACTGCATTAGAGCACATGTATGAATGATTGAATCACTATAATTTTTTTGACAACCTCAGAACACATATATTCATGATTGAATAACTATGATTTTTTTTTTAGATCGTTAGAACAAATATATGTTGATTGAGTCACTATGAATTTTTTTTGATAGCCTTAGAACACATACATGCATGATTGAATCACTATGATTTTTTTTGACAACCTTAGATAGATATATGCATGATTAAATCGCTATACAATTTTTCTGACAGCCATAGAACACATATATGCATAATTAAATTACTATAAATTTTTTTTAACAACCATAGAATAAACACATGCTTAATGGAATCATTGTTATTTTTTTTACAGCCTTATAACACATACATGAAAGATTTAATCACTTAGAAATATTTTTGACAGCCATAGAACACATATATACCACAATGAATCACTATAATTTTTTTTTGACATCCTTAGCACACATTTATGCAAGATTCAATCACTATGGATTTTTGTTGACTGCCATAGAACACATATATGCATGATTGAATCACTATGATTTTTTTTTTACTGCCTTAGAACATATATATGCATGATTGAATCACAATGAATTTTTTTTGACAATCTTAGAACACATATATATATGATTGAGTCACTATAAATTTTTTTTGACAGCCTTAGAGCACACATATGCATGATTGAATCACTATAATTTTTTTTAACATCATTAGAAGACATATATGCATGATTGAATCACCATAATTTTTTTTTAACATCCTTAGAACACATATATATGCTTGATTAAATCGCTATAAATTTTTTCTGACAGCCTTAGAACACATATATGCATGAATGAATTACTTTCATTTATTTTAACAGCCATAGAATACATATATGCATGATTGAATCAATATGAATTTTTTTTGACAGCCTTAGAATACATATATAAAAGATTGAATCACTAAGAAATGTTTTTGACAGCCTTAGAACATATATATGCAAGAATGAATCACTATAATTTTTTTTTGGCAGCCTTAGAATACATATATCCATGATTAAATCACTATAATTTTTTTTGACAACCTTAGAACACATATATGCAAGATTGAATCACTACGAAGTTTTGTTGACAGCCTTAGAACACATATATGTATGATTGAACCACTATGAATTTTTTTTTATAGCCTTAGAACACATATATGCATGATTGAATCACTATGATTTTTTTTTTACAATGTTAGAACACATATATGCATGATTGAGTCACTATGATTTTTTTTTGACAGCCTTAGACAACACATATGCATGATTGAATAAATATAATTTTTTTTGAAAGCCTTAGAACAAATATATGCATGATTGAATCACCATAATTTTTTTTTGACAACCTTAGAACACATATATGGTTGAATAAATCGCTATAAATTTTTTTTTGACAACCTTAGAACATATATATGCTTGATTGTATCACTATGAATTTTTTTTGACAGGATTAGAACAAATATATGTATGATTGAATCACTAGATTTTTTTTTTGACAACCTCAGAACCCTTATATGCATGATGGAATCACTATAAAGAATTTTTGACAAGCTCAAAACACATTTATGCAAGATTGAATCACTGTAAAAATTTTTTGACAATCTTAGAACACATATATGCATGATTGAATCATTGTGATTTTTTTTTTGTCATCCATAGAACACATATAAGCATGATAGAATTTTTTTGGATTGCCTTATAACACATATATGCATGATTGAATCAATATGAATTTTTTTTGACAACCTTAAAACACATATATGCATGATTGAATCACCATAATTTTTTTTGACAGTCTTCGAATATATATATGCAAGATTTAATCGCTATTATTTTTTTTTGACAGCCTTACAACACATATATGCAAGATTATTGAATCTCTATGAAATTTTTTTAAGAGCCTTAGAATACATATATGCAAGATTGAAATTTTGTTGACAGCCTTAGAACACATATATGCAAGATTGAATCACTATAAAAAATTTTTGACAGCCTTAGAACACATATATTCTTGATTGAATCACTAGATTTTTTTTTGACAGCATTTGAACACATGTATGAATGATAGAATCACTATAATTTTTTTTTGACAATGTTCGAACGCAAATATGAATGATTGAGTCACTATAATTTTTTTATAGCCGTAGAACACATATATGCATGATTAAATCACTATGAATTTTTTTTACCTCTTTAGAACACACACATGCGTGATTGAATCACTATGAATTTTTGTTTACAACCTTAGACAAATAAATGCTTGATTAAATCACTATAAATTTTTTTTACAGCCTTAGAACAAATAGATGCATGATTGAATTACTATAATTTTTTTTAACAACCATAGAATACATATATGCTTGATTGAATCATTATGAATTTTTTTTTCTGCCTTAGAACATATATATGCATGATTGAATCACATTCAAATAATTTTGTCAACCTTAAAACACATATATGCAACATTGAATCACTATAAAAATTGTTTGACTGCCTTAGAACACATATATACTAGATTGAGTCAGTATAATTTTTTTTTACAACCTTAGAACACATATATGCAAGATTAAATCACTATGATTTTTTTTACAGCCTTAGAACACATATATGGATGACTGAATCACAATGATTTTTTTTTTACAATGTTACAACATATATATGCATGATTGAATCACTATGATTTTTTTTTACTGCCTTAGAAAACACATATGCATGATTGAATGACTATTATTTTTTTTGAAAGCCTTAGACACATATATGCATGATTAAATCACTTAATTTTTTTTTGACAGCCTTAGAACACACACATATATGCATGATTGAATTACTATGATTTTTTTGACAACCATAGAATACATATATGCTTGATAGAATCATTATGATTTTTTTTGACAACTTTAGAATACATATATGAAAGATTAAATCACTGAAAAATATTTTTAACAGCGTTAGAACACATATAAGCAATAGTGAATCACTATAAAAATCACTATGCGTGATTGAATCACTATAAGTTTTTTTTGACAACCTCAAAACACATATATTTAAGATTGAACCACTATGAAGTTTTGTTGACAGCCTTAGAACACATATATGCATGATTGAATCACTATGAATTTTTTTTTACAGTCTTAGAACACATATGTGTATTATTGAATCACTATAAATTTTTTTTTCTAATGTTAGAACACATATTTGCATGACTGAGTCACTATGAATTTTTTTTGACATCCTTAGAACACACATATGCATGATTGAATGACTATGATTTTTTTTTTAATCCTTAGAATACATATATGCTTGATTGAATCACAATAATTTTTTTTTAACATCATTAGAACACATATATGCGTGATTGAATCACCGTAATTTTTTTTTGACAACCTTAGAACACATATATGCAAGATTAAATCACTATGAAATTTTTTGGACGACCGTAGTACACATATATGCATGATTGAATCACAATGAAATTTTTTTGACAACCTAAGAACACATGTATGTATGACTGAATCACCATGAATTTTCTTGACACCTCTAGAAGAAATATATGCATGATTGAAACACTCTAATTTTTTTTTTGACAACCTTATAACACATACATGCATGATTGAATCACTATAAAAAAATTTTGACTGACTAAGAACACATATAAGCTTAATTAAATCACTATGAATTTTTTTTTGACAATTTTAGATCACATATATGCATGATTGTATCACTATGAATTTTTTTTTACAACATTAGAATAAATATTTGCATCATTAAATCACTAGAATTTTTTTTTGACAACCTCAGAACACATATACGCATGATTGAATCACTATGAATTGTTTTTGACAACCTTAGAACACATATAAATATACGATTGTATCACTATGAATTTTGTTTGACAACATTAGAAAAAATATATGCATGATTGAATCACTATTTTTTTTTTAAAGCCTTTGAACATATATACGCAAGGTTGAATCAATGTGACATTTTTTTGACAGCCTTAGAACATATATATATAAATTATTGAATTTTTTTGGCTAGCCTTATAACACATATATGCATGATTGAATAACTATAAATTTTTTTTGACATCCTTAAAACACATATATGCATGATTGAATCACCATAATTTTTTTTGACAGCCTTAGACCACATATATGCATGATTGAATCACTGCTAATTTTTTGACAACTTTAGAACACATATATGCAAGATTGAATCACTATGAAATTTTTTTGAGAGACTTAGAATACATATATGCAAGATTGAAATTTTTTTGACAGCCTTAGAACACATATATGCATGATTGAATCATTATCATTTTTTTTGACAGCCTTAAAACACATATATGCATGATTGAATCATAATGAATTTTTTTTACAACCTTAGAACACATATATGCATGATTGAATGACTATGAATTTTTTTTGACAGCCTTAGAATACATATATACATGATTTAATCACTATGATTTTTTTTTGACATCCTTAGAACACATATATGCAAGATTAAATCACTATGAAATTTTTTGAGAGCCGTAGAATTGATATATGCAAGATTGAAATTTTTTTGACAGCCTTAGAATCATTATATGCACGATTAAATCACTATGAATTTTTTTTGATAGCCTTAGAACACAAATTTGCCTGATTGAATCACTACAAAATTTTTTAGACAGCACTAGAGCTCATATATGAATGATTGAATCACTATAATTTTTTTTGATAACCTTAGAACTTATATATGCATGATTGAATAACTATGATTTTTTTTTTAGATCGTAAGAATAAATATATGTACGATTGAGTCACTATGATATTTTTTTGACAGCCTTGGAACACATAAATGCGTGATTGAATCACTATCAATTTTTTTTGACAACCTTAGACAGATATGTGCATGATTAAATCACTATAAAATTTTTCTTACAGCCTTAGAACACATATATGCCTGATTAAATTACTATGAATTTTTCTTGACAATCGTAGAATACATATATGCTTGATTGAATCATTAAGATTTTTTTTTACAGCCTTAGAACACATATATGAATGATTGAATCACTAAGAAATATTTTTGACAGCCTTATAACACATATATGAAACAATGAGTCTCTATAATTTTTTTTGACAATCTTAGAACACATATATGCAAGATTGAATCACTACAAAGTTTTGTTGACAGCCTTAGAACACATATATGTATGATTGAACCACTATGATTTTTTTTTACAGCCTTAGAACACATATATGCATGATTGAATCACTATGAATTTTTTTTGACAATGTTAGAACACATATATGCATGATTGAGTCACTATGATTTTTTTTGACAGCCTTAGAGAACACACATGCATGATTGAATGAATATAATTTTTTTTTTGAAAGCCTTATAACACATATATGCAAGATTGAATCACCATAATTTTTTTTGACAACCTTAGAACACATATATGGTTGATTAAATCGCTATAAAATTTTTTTTGACAACCTTAGAACACATATATGCATGATTGAATTACTTTGAGTTTGTTTAAAAGCTATAGAATACAAATATGCTTGATTGAATCAGTATGAAATTTTTTTGAAAGCCTTAGAACACATATATGAAAGATTAAATCACTAAGAAATATTTTTGATACCCTTAGAACATATATATGCAAGAGTGAATCACTATAAATTTTTTTAGACAGCCTTAGAACACATATATGCATGATTGAAAAACTATAAATTTTTTTGGCAGCCTTAGAACAAATATATGCATGATTGAATCACTATGAATTTTTGTTGACAGCCTTAGAACACATATATGCATGATTAATTCACTATAATTTTTTTGAAGGCCTTAGAACACATATATACATAATTGAGTCAATATAAATTTTTTTTGACAACCTTAGAACACATATACGCAAGATTGAATCTCAATGAAATTTTTTTGACAACCTTATAAAACATATATGCATGACTGAATCAACATGATTTTTTTTGACAACCTTAGAACACATATATGCTTGACTGAATCACCATGAATTTTTTTTAAGGCATTAGAACAAATATGTGCATGGTTAAATCACTATATTTTTTGTTTGACAACCTTAAAACACATATATGCATGATTGAATTTTTTTTTGACAACCTCAGAACACATATATGCATGATTGAAATCACTATGATTTTTTTTTTGATGACCTTAGAACACATATATGCGTGATTGTATCACTATGAATTTTTTTTAACAACATTAGAACAAATATATGCAAGGTTGAATCACTAGAAATTTGTTTTGACAACCTCAGAACACATATATTTATGCTTAAATCACTATAAATTTTTTTGAAAGCCTTAGAACACATATATGCATGATTGAATTACCATAAATTTTTTTGACAACCTTAGAACACATATATGCAAGATTGAATCACAATGAATTTTTTTTGACAACCTTAGAACACATATATAAATGATAGATTTTTTTTGGCCAGCCTTATAACACATATATGCAAGATTGAATCAATATGAATTTTTTTTGACAACCTTAGAACACTTATATCTTTGATTGAATCACCATAAAAAAAATTTGACAGCCATAAAACACATATTTGCATGATTGAATCACTATTTAATTTTTTTGGCAGCCTTTGAACACATATATGTAAGATTGAATCACTATGAAATTTTTTTGAGAGCCTTAGAATTCATTATGCAAGATTGAAATTTTTTTGACAGCCTAGAACACATATAAGCATGATTGAATCACTATTAATTTTTTTTTGACAGCCTTAGAACACATATATGCATGATTGAATCATAATGGTTTTTTTTAATAGCCTTTGAACACATATATGCATGATTGAATCCCTGTGAAATTTTCTTGACAGCCTTAGAACACATATATCCATGATTGAATCACTATGAAGTATTTTTTATAGCCTTAGAATACATATATGCCTGATTTAAGCACTATGAGTTGTTTTTGACATCCTTAGAACACATATACGCAAGGTTGAATCACTATGAAATTTTTTGAGAGCCTTAGAATACATATATGCAAGATTGAATATTTTTTGACAACCTTAGAATAAATATATGTGGGATTGAATCATTATAATTTTTTTTGATAGCCTTAGAACACATATATGTCAGATTGAATCACTATAAATTTTTTTTGACAGCATTAGAGCACATGTATGAATGATTGAATCACTATAAATGTTTTTTGACAACCTCAGAACACATATATGCGTGATTGAATAACTATGATTTTTTTTAGATCCTTTGAACAAATATATGCATGATTGAGTCACTATGAGATTTTTTTGACAACCTTAGAACACATACATGCATGATTGAATCACTATAATGTTTTTTGATAACCTTAGACAAATATATGCATGATTAAATCACTATAAATTTTTTTTGACAGCCTAAGAACACATATATGCATGATTAAATTACGATGATTTTTTCTTAACAACCATAGAATACATATATGCTTGATTGAATCATTATGAATTTTTTTTACAGACTTAGAACACATATATGAAAGAATGAATCACTAAGAAATATTGTTGACAACCCTAGAACACATATATGCAACAACGAGTCACTTTAATTTTTTTTGACAACATTAGAACACAAATATGCAAGATTGAATCACTATGAATTTTTGTTAACAACCTTAGAACACTTATATGCATGATTGAATCACTATGAATTTTTTTGACAACCTTAGAACACATATATGCATGACTGAATCACCATGAATTTTTTTTGACGGCATTAGAACACATATGTGCATGATTGAATCACTATAATTTTTTTTGAAGGCCTTAGAAAACATATATGCATGATTGAATCACCATAAATTTTTTTGACAACCTTAGAACACATATATACAGGATTGAATCACAATGAAATTTTTTTGACAACCTTAGAACACATATACTTATGATTGAATCACAATGAAATTTTTTTGACAACCTTAGAACACATATATGCATGACTAACCATGAATTTTTTTTGACGGCATTAGAACATATATATGCATGATTGAATTACTATAAATTTTTTTGACAACCTCAGGACACATACATGAATGATTGAATCACTATTAATTTTTTTTGACAACCTTAGAACATATATATGCATGATTGTATCACTATGATTTTTTTTTTACAACATTAGAACCAATATATGCATGCTTCAATCACAATAATTTTTTTTTACAGCCACAAATCACATATACGCAATATTGAATCAAAGTGACATTTTTTTGGCAGCCTTTGATTTTTTTATGCATGATTGAATCACTATGATTTTTTACAGCCATATATGCATGATTGAATCACTATGATTTTTTTATAGCCTTTGAAAACATAAATGCTTGATTTAAGCACTATGAATTTTTTTGACATCCCTAGAACATATATATGCAAGATTGAATCACTATGAATTTTTTTGAGAGGCTTAGAATACATATACGCAAGATTGAATTTTTTTTCACAACTTTAGAATAAATATATGCGTGATTGAATCACTATGAAATTTCTTTGACAACCTTAGAACACATATATGCATGATTGAATCACTATGATTTTTTTTAGACAATGTTGGAACACTTATATGCATGATTGAGTCACTATGAATTTTTTTTTATAGCCTTAGAGCACACATATGAATGATTGAATGAATATGATTTTTTTTTTTGAAAGCCTTGGAACACATATATGCATGATTGAATCACTACATTTTTTTTTAACATCACTAGAACATATATATGCATGATTGAATCACCATAAAAAATTTTTGACAACCTTAGAACACATATATGCTTGATTAAATCACTATAATTTTTTTTGATAGCCTTAGAACACATATATGCATGATTGAATTACTTTGCATTTTTTAACAGCCATAGAATATATATATGCTTGATTGAATGATTATGAAAACTTTTCGACAACCTTAGAACACATATATGAAAGATTGAAACACTAAGAAATATTTTTGACAACCTTAGAACATATATATGCAACAATGAATCACTATAAAGTTTTCTTGATAGCCATAGAACACATATATGCTCGATTGAATCACTATAAATTTTATTAATAACCTTAGAACACATATATAGAAGATAGAATCACTATGAATTTTTGTTGACAGCCTTATATATGCAAGATTGAATCACTATGAATGGTTTTTGGAAGCCTTAGAACACACATATGCATAAATGAATGGCTATGATTTTTTTTTGAAAGCCTTAGAACACATACATGCCTGACTGAATCACTACAATTTTTTTTGAAAGCCTTAGAACACATACATAAATGATGGAATCACCATATAAATTTTTTGACAACCTTAGAACACATATATGCAAGATTGAATCACTATGAAATTTATTGGATAGCCTTAGAAAACATATACGCATGATTGAATCTCAATGAAATTTTTTTGAAAACCTTAGAACACATATATGCTTGGCTGAATCACCATAGTTTTTTTTTTACAGCATTAGAACACATATATGCATGATTGAATCACTATAATTTTTTTTGGCAACCATAGAACACATATATGCAAGATTGAATCACTATAAAAAAATTTTGACACCCTAAGAATAGATATGTGCATGATTGAATCTCTATGATTTTTTTTGACAACCTTAGAACACATATATGCTTGACTGTATCACTACAAATTTTTTTCCACAAAACTAGAACAAATATTTGTGTGATTGAATCACTTGATTTTGTTTTTGACAACCTCAAAACACATATATGCAAGATTGAATAACTATAATTTTTTTTTGAGAGCCTCAGACCATATATATGCAAGATTGAATCAATGTGACATTTTTGTGACAACCTTAGAACACATATATAAATGATTAAAATTTTTTGGCTGGCCTTATAAAACAAATATGGAAGATTAAATCGTTATGATTTTTTTTTTACAACCTTAGAACACATATCTCTGATTGTATCACCATAAATTTTTTTTGACAGCCGTAGAACACCTATTTGCATGATTGAATCACTATTAATTTTTTTTTACAGCCTTAGAACACATATATGCAAGATTGAATCACTATGATTTTTTTTAGAGCCTTAAATACATATATGCATGATTGAAATTTTTTTGATAGCCTTAGAACGTATATATGAATGATTGAATCACTATGAATTTTTTTTTGACAACTTTAGAACATATATGCATGATTGAATCATAATGATTTTTTTTTTATAGCCGTAGAACACATATATGCATGATTGAATCACTATGAATTTTTTTTTACAGCCTTAGAACACATATATGCATGATTGAATCACTATGATTTTTTTTTTACAACCTTAGAATACATATATGCATGCTTTAAGCACTATGAAATTTTTTTGATATCCTGAGATCACATATATGCAAGATTGAATCACTATGAAATTTTTTTGAGAGCCTTAAAATATATATAGGCAAGATTAAAATCTTTTTGACAGCCTTAGAATAAATATATGCATGATTCAATCGTTGTGAATTTTTTTTGACAGCCTTAGAACACATATATGCTTGATTGAATCACTCAAAATTTCTTCTTGACTGCATTAGAGCACATGTATGAATGATTGAATCACTATAATTTTTTTGACAACCTCAGAACACATATATTCATGATTGAATAACTATGATTTTTTTTTTAGATCGTTAGAACAAATATATGTTGATTGAGTCACTATGAATTTTTTTTGATAGCCTTAGATCACATACATGCATGATTGAATCACTATGATTTTTTTTGACAACCTTAGATAGATATATGCATGATTAAATCGCTATACAATTTTTCTGACAGCCATAGAACACATATATGCATAATTAAATTACTATAATTTTTTTTTAACAACCATAGAATAAACACATGCTTAATGGAATCATTGTTATTTTTTTTACAGCCTTATAACACATACATGAAAGATTTAATCACTTAGAAATATTTTTGACAGCCATAGAACACATATATACAACAATGAATCACTATAATTTTTTTTTGACATCCTTAGCACACATTTATGCAAGATTCAATCACTATGGATTTTTGTTGACTGCCATAGAACACATATATGCATGATTGAATCACTATGATTTTTTTTTTTTACTGCCTTAGAACATATATATGCATGATTGAATCACAATGAATTTTTTTTGACAATCTTAGAACACATATATATATGATTGAGTCACTATAAAATTTTTTTGACAGCCTTAGAGCACACATATGCATGATTGAATCACTATAATTTTTTTTAACATCATTAGAAGACATATATGCATGATTGAATCACCATAATTTTTTTTTGACATCCTTAGAACACATATATATGCTTGATTAAATCGCTATAAATTTTTTCTGACAGCCTTAGAACACATATATGCATGAATGAATTACTTTCATTTATTTTAACAACCATAGAATACATATATGCATGATTGAATCAATATGAATTTTTTTTGACAGCCTTAGAATACATATATGAAAGATTGAATCACTAAGAAATATTTTTGACAGCCTTAGAACATATATATGCAAGAATGAATCACTATAATTTTTTTTTGGCAGCCTTAGAATTCATATATCCATGATTAAATCACTATAATTTTTTTTGACAACCTTAGAACACATATATGCAAGATTGAATCACTACGAAGTTTTGTTGACAACCTTAGAACACATATATGTATGATTGAACCACTATGAATTTTTTTTTATAGCCTTAGAACACATATATGCATGATTGAATCACTATGATTTTTTTTTTACAATGTTAGAACACATATATGCATGATTGAGTCACTATGATTTTTTTTTGACAGCCTTAGAGAACACATATGCATGATTGAATAAATATATTTTTTTTTGAAAGCCTTAGAACAAATATATGCATGATTGAATCACCATAATTTTTTTTTGACAACCTTAGAACACATATATGGTTGAATAAATCGCTATAAATTTTTTTTTGACAACCTTAGAACACATATATGCATGATTGAATTACTTTGACTTTTTTTAACAGCCTTAGAATACAAATATGCTTGATTGAATCATTTAGAAATATTTTTGATAGCCTTAGAACACATATATGAAAGATTGAATCACTAAAAAATATTTTTGACACCCTTAGAACATATATATGCAAGAGTGAATCACTACAAATTTTTTTAGACAGCCTTAGAACACATATATGCATGATTGAAAAACTATAAATTTTTTTGGCAGCCTTAGAACAAATATATGCATGATTGAATCACTATGAATTTTTGTTGACAGCCTTAGAACACATATATGCATGATTCAATCACTACAATTTTTTTGAAGGCCTTAGAATACATATATACATAATTGTGTCACCATAAAATTTTTTTGACAACCATAAAACACATATATACAAGATTGAATCACAATGAATTTTTTTTGACAACTTTATAAAACATATATGCATGACTGAATCAACCTGATTTTTTTTGACAACCTTAGAACACATATATGCATGACTGAATCACCATGAATTTTTTTTAAGGCATTAGAACACATATGTGCATGATTAAATCGCTATATTTTTTGTTTGACAACCTTAAAACACATATATGCATGATTGAATTTTTTTTTGACAACCTAAGAACACATATATGCATGATTGAAATCACTATGATTTTTCTTTTATGACCTTATTACACATATATGCATGATTGTATCACTATGAATCTTTTTTGACAACATTAGAACAAATATATGCAATGTTGAATCACTAGAAATTTGTTTTGACAACCTCAAAACACATATATTTATGCTTGAATCACTATAAATTTTTTTGAAAGCCTTAGAACACATATATGCATGATTGAATTACCATAAAAAATTTTTGACAACCTTAGAACACATATATGCAAGATTGAATCACAATGAATTTTTTTTTACAACCTTAAAACACATATATAAATGATAGATTTTTTTTGGCCAGCCCTATAACACATATATGCAAGATTGAATCAATATGAATTTTTTTTGACAACCTTGGAACACTTATATCTATGATTGAATCACCATAAAAAAATTTGACAGCCATAAAACACATATTTGCATGACTGAATCACTATTAAATTTTTTTGGCAGCCTTTGAACACATATATGTAAGATTGAATCACTATGAAATTTTTTTGAGAGCCTTAGAATTCATTACGCAAGATTGAAATTTTTTTGACAGCCTAGAACACATATATGCATGATTGAATCACTATGAATTTTTTTTTGACAGCCTTAGAACACATATATGCATGATTGAATCATAATGGTTTTTTTTAATAGCCTTTGAACACATATATGCATGATTGAATCCCTGTGAAATTTTCTTGACAGCCTTAGAACACATATATGTGCGATTGAATCACTATGAAGTATTTTTTATAGCCTTAGATTTAAGCACTATGAATTTTTTTTGACATCCTTAGAACACATATACGCAAGGTTGAATCACTATGAAATTTTTTGAGAGCCTTAGAATACATATATGCAAGATTGAATATTTTTTAACAACCTTAGAATAAATATATGCGGGATTGAATCATTATAATTTTTTTTTATAGCCTTAGAACACATATATGCCAGATTGAATCACTATAATTTTTTTTTGACAGCATTAGAGCACATATATGAATGATTGAATCACAATAAATTTTTTTTGACAACCTCAGAATACATATATGCATGATTGAATAACTATGATTTTTTTTAGATCCTTAGAACAAATATATGCATGATTGAGTCACTGTTTTCGTCGCGAAATTTTTCCCCCGTCTTCCCTTCCTTGCGGAAGAGAAAAAGAGAGAAATGATTTCGCGCTTCAAACTTTGACCGGATTTTGGAAATTGTTTTGAAATACTCGCCTCCGTTTTGAAAATTGCAGGAAAATCCATGGGATGGGGCTCGACCTGTCGGTACGAGGTTCGACCGTTCCTGCCGCTTTTAACAGGGGTAATCGAACCAAGGACCAAAACTATGCTTGACTTAGCGAAATTATCAAAGTTGTGTTCTATCCTAAATGCACAGAGAATTCAGGCATGTGCTATGAGATTTTGGAAAATGCCAGTTGGAAAACATGATGTATGCTTAGAAAAACATTTGGAGTTGGAAAGAATCTCTCAGGAAAAAGGTCAATTTCTCAGGAAACTCAGATAAAAAAGGGGTTTTTTTGAAAACATGAGAAAGCTTATAAAGATGTGGAAAAAATCAGAAATAGTTGAAAATCTTGGGAAAATGGAAGTGATTCTTGAGAAAAGATGAACCTTTTGAAAAGGGAAACACTTAGGAAAACTTGGACTTTGAGAGTTTTCTTAGAAAAATGATGGAAAATTTATAGGAAAACTCATTGGAGAAGGAAATTCAAAACGTGGGGAATCGAAATCCTGGAAATTTTACCTTTTGAAATACTTGGGAATTGATTTTGGATCTTGAAGAAAGATTGGGAAACTCTTTTGAATCTCTTAAGAAAATATCATTTTCCTGGGGAAACTGTGGAAAAACTTGTCTTTGGAAAACCGATTTTGAAAAATCCTTAGAGTTTCTTGAGAAATCGATTTCTTGAGAATGAAGTTTTCTTGAGAAAATCTTGAGAAAATCAATGATTTTATGATGTAAATGACATGAGTAAATGAATGCCCTTTGAAAAGATTTTCTGAGGAATTGGTTGGAAAATGTGCATTAAGTCCAAATAAATCCTTCACATATTCTGACTGTGGCCATGAATATGTTCAGAACTTAGTTGATTTGATGCACATGATTTTGAAAACTTCAGAAATATGATGTGCATTTTAAGATAGCCTAAGAGTGTAGGCTCAATGTGACTAGTAGAAAGATGATGGATCTGGGTCTCGTCCATATTCCGACTAGGGCCGTAAATATGGATCCCACCGAGTCCATCAACTCCCTAAGAGTTGGTGCACATGCCATTCGTGAACATCCATAGTGCTTTTGAAATAAAATGCATGAATCATAGAAACAGGATATTGCATAAATTCAAACTATATGATATGCATCCTAGTCTAAGCAGGAAATTAAATCTCTTATTCCAAAATTTACATTATTACATCACTAAATAAAGGAATTAAAAGAAATTTGCAGACTTCAGCTCCTTCTTTGGAATGTCTCTGCCAAGCTTGAAATAAAGTTAGCTCAAATATGTGGGTTTTTCCATGATTTTCCAATAATATTATGAAATTATTGGATTTAATTGGATATAAACCCTATTCTCATGCTTCATTGATATTTTGAAATGATGAAAATGCTAGAAATTCAGTAGAAAACAATTTGAAATTCGGAATTGAGGTTAAAATGACCAAAATACCCCTAATTATAAAGTTATACCTTTAAAATCAGGGTTTTTTTGAAGGAAAACTTGGTAAAATTGAGATTTTGAAGTTCAAATTGAATCAAATGATGATAAAATGCAGTAAGAGATATGATGACATGCTGCTAGACACATTAAGACTGTAAAATCAGAATTTGGTATTTTGCAATTTATTAGAAATAACGATTTTCGCTTGTTTTTCACTTGGATCCGGGTCCTGCGGGACCCTGTTTTGGTATTATGGCTAATCCGAACCTCAAATGGATTCCGAATTGCACCAAATTCGGTATGAAGCATCTACTTACTCTGATAAACAGCCTAGAATGCTAAAAATCATGAAATGATATGATTTAAATGCCAAAATTCAAAGAAAGTCCTAAAATGGTGGATTTTGCCTATGGATCCGAACCAAATGCAATGCCTAATATGATAATGCAAGATTTACAGCATGGAAACTTCTGATATTTTGCAGACTGCTAAAAGACCCGAAATGGAACATTTTTGGTTTTTACAGTCTCGGGATTTGAGCCATGGTGAGTTCAATAACAGGGATTTAGTTCTGACAGAGGTAAAAATCACACTAATCTGATGTAAAACGCTAAAAAAATATCAAACAGCCATGAAAATTTATTAAAATAATCCGAGTTATGCACGACACCTACATGAACAATTTTTATGTTTATGACTTTGGCATTTGATCAACGGAAAAACAGATAAAAATATAACTATTTCTGCCTAAACTAACAGAACAGACAAATGTAGCAAAACAGAGAGCTGACAAGAAAAATCCTAAGCAGGGGTCAACACTGTTCTAAAAATTACAAGTTTTCAGATTCAAACATAGGACATCTCGGACACCACTTTCACTTTTTACAGTTTTGGATTTGGAGCAACACACAAAGAGAAACCGTAGCCCTAAGTAGATCCAAGATCTCAGAGGCCCAAATTAGGCTCTGACACGTGTCCCGAACTCTCGGATTTTTGTCAGACATAAAAAAAAATCAGAAAATCTGAAAAAATCATATTAAAAACTAGACATTCTTCCGAGTTCATAACATCTTTCGGATCGAAAATTTGATCTCCCATGAGGGATATCTCGATTTTACAAGTCGGCAAATGATTTTCAAAACGTATCCCGGGTAACAAAACCCGACTTGCCATTTTGAATGTTTACCGAAATAAATAAATTCAAATGGCTCCGAATTTTTGGCAAAATTTTAGGGACACCTAAGGGCGCATTCCGTGATTTTTTTGGGATTTTTAATAAAAAACAAATGCATAAAATGATGTGTGGACTGACTGACAAAAACAGAGACCTACTGAAAATAAGCAGAATTGAAATAAAGGCTAAATTAATCCTAATTAATTCATGAAATATGCTAAATGAATGAAATAAAATGCAAATTAAACCTAGCTAACTATATGAATGTTAAAAATCATCAAGGAAACATAATTAAACATTTGATATATGTCGTTTTATGAGAATAGCTCAATCCATCCCTCGGATGAGCTCTTTCTTCAAACGACTCCCGATTCGAATTATAGAATCAAATCAATGGAAAAAGAAGTGCACCTTGTTTCGTTACGCAGCGTAGGAGCTCTTGAAAGGGGCGGCTATCACGAACTTCCTTCGTTCTTCGCTCCGGGCTTCAGATGGTTCACAAAAATCGACCTCTGTTGGAATCAAATTGGCCACAGCACGAGCTCTACTCCACCTTCTTCAAGGCGCCAAAGGGGGCACGATTTCCATAGTTCAAAATCTGATTCTAGGAAGGCTAGGTCGGATTTTCCAAGTTCACCAGAGCTAAAAAAAAATGATCTTCTTAGGCTGGGCGTGAACCCTTGTTTTTATAACTTTTCTGAAAAATTTTGAAATTCAAACAGGCTAGATCTAAGCCCTCCATGTGGCGCCATCTCAGGGGGTGTCATCTGAGGGGTTTGAAATTCGAATTTGTCTTTTGCAGGGAACCCTCAAGTGGCGCCACCTCATGGTGCTATTTTGATTTTTGAGAAAAATAAAAAAAATGGAAATTTTGTGGGTGAGACACCTCAGCAGTGGGAATTTGGAATTTTTCAAAAGTTTGCTTGATTCTCTCTGCAGGGAACTCCCAGAAGGCGCCACCTCAGAGGGTGCTCTCTTGGAATTTGAAATTCAAACTCACCTTTTGTAGGGAGTCCTCAGGTGGCACCACCTCATGGTGGGCTACCTTTATTAAAAATAAAATAAAAAATAAAAATGGAGCCAAGTGGAGTCTTGGAATGGTGCCACCTCAAAAGGTGTTTGACACATGTCAGAAGGTCAGAGCAGTGGGCTCAGAAGGCGCCACCTCAGAGGAATTTGAATTCTACCTTTTCTGGAGAAAGGAGATCTGGACATGTGGCGGACAAGTGTCAGCTGTCTGGAGAGGCTTTCTCAAATGGCGCCACCTCAGAGGAGAATTCGAATTTCAAATGGAGGTTGGCCCTGGAGGAATGGAGGATGGACATGTGGCGCCACCTCAGGGTGGCTCCTACAATGCCATGTGGCAAGAGGGAGGAAAAAGAGGGCAGTGACATGTGTCTCCTACTTTTCTGAAAAAAGTAGGGAGAGGACATGTGTCCTCTACTTTTTCTGAAGGAGTGAGAAGGAGACATGTGTCACCTGCTTTTTCTGAAAGAAGCAGAAGATGACACATGGCAGAGGGGAGAGAAGGTGGGCCAGGCCATGTGGCGCCATCTCAGACAGGATGAAAAAGGTAAGAGTTCAGGATTTGCGCCACCTATGAGGAGATTTGAAACTTTGAATTCTAGTTTTTCTGAAGAAAGCAGGAAATGACACATGGCACTTGCTTTTTCTGAGGAAATGGGAGCTTGCCATGTGTCCTCTACAGGAGACACTCCAGATGGCGCCACCTCAGAGGAGACAAGCTTACTTTTTCTGGATGAGTCTAGGAGTGACATGTGTCTCCTACTTTTCTGAGAAAAGTAGGGAGAGACATGTGTCAGGCTACTTTTCTAGAAGGAGGGAGAGGTTGACACGTGTCCCCTGCAGGAGACACACTTCAAGTGGCGCCACCTCAGAGGAGACAAACTCCACTTTTTCTAGACAGGACAACCTATGACACTTGGCATCTCCTGGTAGTCTTTGAAATGACACATGGCGCAGGATGGATAGGGTGACATATGGAAGATAATTGGGATGACATGTGGCGGCTTCTGAAGGTAGCCCCACACTGACACGTGGCAGAAGAGGGAGGAGAGAGAAAGGACAAGTGGCATCAATCTAGGGGACAAGGTTCCTATTTTTTTGGGTTTTTCAAAGTTTAGGTTTTTCAAAAGAAAAGTCTATGTGACACCACCTCAATGTGGGTCCCACATTGCTTCTTTATTGAAATAAGAACAAGACAACAACCTTTTTTTGGAATTTTCATAAAATCTGGGCTAATTGGTAAAACAGGAATTTTTGGAAAGAGTTGGCCCCTGTAGGGCAATTTTGTAAAAGGAAGATATTTGAAATTTGTCAAAAACGGCAAAATCTGAGGTGAAGTGACTGAAATCCACATTAAAAACTATCCAGATCGTTTTCCTGAGAAAATATTTTGAAATTTAGAGTCCTGGGGGTAAAATGGGAAGAATTGATAATTTTGAATGACCCAGGGTTTTGAAATCAGTTTTGAAAAGAGTTGAAATTCTAATCTGGATTGAAAATTTTGAAATCAAGAGTTCTGGACCTCGAAATGACATGCTTTGCAATGCAGTGATTTGAAATGCTCGTGCAATGATATGCAATGTCATGTCTTATGCAATGCAACCTTGAACCAAGACTCTGGAGATGTCTGTCTCCTGTCAGGAGTAAAATCTTGAATATCTGACATAAAAATAGAGAAAATTGAGAGTTTCAGATGAAATTTGGACTTTTGCAAGGTCCGGGCTCAGAAAATGACTATTTTGCCCTCCGACGATTTCAGAGGTTGAATAATGATGTTTGGTGGAGATGTAGGGGAGGTGAGTGAAAATTTGGGGTGTTTACAGTCACTATGAGATTTTTTTGACAACCTTAGAACACATACATGCATGATTGAAGAACTATAATTTTTTTTGATAACCTTAGACAAATATATGCATGATTAAATCACTATAAATTTTTTTTGACAGCCTAAGAACACATATATGCATGATTAAATTACGATGGTTTTTTCTTAACAACCATAGAATACATATATGCTTGATTGAATCATTATGAATTTTTTTACAGCCTCAGAACACATATATGAAAGACTGAATCACTAAGAAATATTGTTGACAACCTTAGAACACATATATGCAACAACCAGTCACTTTAATTTTTTTTGACAACATTAGAACACAAATATGCAAGATTGAATCACTATGATTTTTTGTTGACAACCTTGGAACACTTATATGCATGATTGAATCACTATGAATTTTTTGGACAACCTTAGAACACATATATGCATGAGTGAATCACCATGATTTTTTTTTGACGGCATTAGAACACATATGTGCATGATTGAATCACTATAAATTTTTTTGAAGGCCTTAGAAAACATATATGCATGATTGAATCACCATAAATTTTTTTGACAACCTTAGAACACATATATACACAATTGAATCACAATGAAGTTTTTTGACAACTTTACAACACATATACTTATGATTGAATCACAACTAATTTTTTTTGACAACCTTAGAACACATATATGCATGACTAACAATGAATTTTTTTTTACGGCATTAGAACACATATATGCATGATTGAATTACTATAAATTTTTTTTGACAACCTCAGGACACATACATGAATGATTGAATCACTATGACTTTTTTTTTACAACCTTAGAACACATATATGCATGATTGTATGACTACGATTTTTTTTTTACAACATTAGAACAAATATATGCATGATTGAATCACTAGAATTTTTTTTGACAACTGCTGAACACATATACACATGATTCAATCACAATTATTTTTTTTACAGCCACAAAACACATATACGCAAGATTTAATCAATGTGACATTTTTTTGGCAGCCTTAGAACACATATAAATGATTAAAATTTTTTGGCAAGCCTTATAACACATATATGCATTATTGAATCACTATAATTTTTTTTTGACAAACTTAGAACACATATATCCATGATTGAATCACCATAATTTTTTTTTGACAGCCATAGAACGCATATATGAATGATTGAATTACAATTAATTTTTTTTGACAGCCTTAGAACACATATATGCAAGATTGAATCACTATAAATTTTTTTTAGAGACTTAGAATGCCTATATACAAGTTTTAAAATTTCTTGACAGCCTTAGAACACATATATGCATGTTTGAATCACTATGATTTTTTTTTGATAGCCTTAGAACACATATATGCATGATTGAATCATAAAGAAATTTTTTTGACAGACTTAGATCACAAATATGCATGATTGAATCACTATGAAATTTTTTTGATAGCCATCAAACACATATATGCATGATTGAATCACTATGATTTTTTTATGGCCTTAGAATACATATATGCATGATTTAAGCACTATGAATTTTTTTGACATCCCTAGAACATATATATTCAAGATTGAAACACTATGAATTTTTTTGAGAGGCTTAGAATACATATACGCAAGATTGAAATTTTTGACAGCCTTAGAATAAATATATGCATGATTGAATCACCATAATTTTTTTTAGACAACCTTAGAACACATATATGCATGATTGAGTCACTATGAATTTTTTTTTATAGCCTTAGAGCACACATATGCATGATTGAATGAATATGATTTTTTTTTAAAGCCTTAGAACACATATATGCATCATTGAATCACTACATTTTTTTTTAACATCACTAGAACATATATATGCATGATTGAATCACCATAATTTTTTTTGACAACCTTAGAACACATATATGCTTGATTAAATCGCTATAATTTTTTTTTACAGCCTTAGAACACATATATGTATGATTAAATTACTTTGCATTTTTTAATAGCCATAGAATACATATATGCTTGATTGAATGATTATGAAAACTTTTCGACAACCTTAGAACACATATATGAAAGATTGAATCACTAAGAAATATTTTTGACAACCTTAGAACATATATATGCAACAATGAATCACTATGATTTTTTTTAGACAATGTTAGAACACATATATGAATGATTGAGTCACTATGAATTTTTTTTTATAGCTTTAGAGCACACATATGCATGATTGAATGAATATGATTTTTTTTTAAAGCCTTAGAACACATATATGCATGATTGAATCACTACATTTTTTTTTAACATCACTAGAACATATATATGCATGATTGAATCACCATAATTTTTTTTGACATCCTTAGAACACATATATGCTTGATTAAATCGCTATAATTTTTTTTGACAGCCTTAGAACACATATATGTATGATTGAATTACTTTGCATTTTTTAACAGCCATAGAATACATATATGCTTGATTGAATGATTATGAAAACTTTTCGACACCCTTAGAACACATATATGAAAGATTGAATCACTAAAAAATATTTTTGACAACCTTAGAACATATATATGCAACAATGAATCACTATAAAGTTTTCTTGATAGCCTTAGAACACATATATGCTTGATTGAATCACTATAAATTTTATTGATAACCCTAGAACACATATATACAAGATAGAATCACTATGAATTTTTGTTGACAGCCTTATATATGCATGATTGAATCACTATGAATGTTTTTTGAAAGCCTTAGAACACACATATGCATAAATGAATGGCTATGATTTTTTTTTGAAAGCCTTAGAACACATATATGCATGACTGAATCACTAAATTTTTTTTTAAAAGCCTTAGAACACATACATGCATGATGGAATCACCATATAAATTTTTTGACCACCTTAGAACACATATATGCAAGATTGAATCACTATGAAATTTATTGGATAGCCTTAGAAAACATATACGCATGATTGAATCTGAATGATTTTTTTTTTAAAACCTTAGAACACATATATGCTTGGCAGAATCACCATAGTTTTTTTTTACAGCATTAGAACACATATATGCATGATTGAATCACTATA